>NW_009618211.1:64701-75325 GCF_000690535.1 Cariama cristata | reverse complement strand
GGCGGGGAGTAAGTGGTTATTGCAGCTGCAGCGTGAAGGCGTGAAACAAGCTGTTCTCTTTGCGCTCAGCATAGAGCAATCTCTGTGTATTGCGGATGGGGGAAGGACTGGAGGCAGGTTCTTGATTTGACTTTAAAACATCTTTGTGTATGTGTGTCTGTGCCTTTCCCCTCCTCTCTGTCCCATGTCGTGTCCCCCCCTCCCACTTTTAAGAGGACTCCTGGAGCTCTGGTACCAGAAGCAGCATGTTTCAGTGCTGCACCAGACTTGCAGCTTTGCTTGTATCTGTATTTGCAGCTGTCCTGGAAGTGTAATCTATGCTTTGAAAGGTCAGCATGCAAAC
This sequence comes from Cariama cristata, assembly GCF_000690535.1. Classification (NCBI taxonomy): domain Eukaryota; kingdom Metazoa; phylum Chordata; class Aves; order Cariamiformes; family Cariamidae; genus Cariama; species Cariama cristata. Next base: position 74,982 of record NW_009618211.1, on the reverse strand, counting down.
ACATACGTCAAAGTCTCACCTTATTTCATTGGATTGGAGAATAGTGATGTGTGAGGGGCAGGCTGAATGTATGGCTGAGACTTTATGTTCCTTGTGAATCCTGTCTGTCTCCTGTCTTAACAGAATTCTAAACTGAGAACGGTGCAGGAGCTGTGGGAGGAGGTTGGAAGGTTCGAAGGTTGTGGCTCCAATTTAAGGCCTCGGTCACAAAATCCCTTTATTCCACAGTTTCAGTGTCCTCTAAAAAAAAATAATGCTGTAATAAGGTGACCCGATTAATTTTCATTTTTAACTCTGATCCCATTCTGGAGGGGAATGACAGCAGAGGGTGGGTGTTGTCTACCTACAGGGTACAGGCCTGCATTTCATCATAAGCCTTCCACGTCAGCAGTTATGGAGGAAAATACTTGCTACAAAACTGTCAAGTGGATCTCTGGCTTAAAATAGGCACAAGGCAAAGTTCAGTAATATTTAACACATTTTAAACCGAATATATTGAAAATCTTTCACTGAGGTAAAATGGCTGAAAACTGTCTGATGGAGGATTTTAGCCATGGGGAACAGGACTTTTCTTGAGGGTGGATTAACTACCTCTTGGCATATCATCAGTTGTGGGTATTTTTGTCTTCTAGAAATGGTAACAGCATTTTGTCAGATGTCAGTCAACAGGTATCTGAACATTGTTTTGGCCTTATGTTGTCCTTTACATTAAGTTTCTCAGCCTTTTGCATTTTTGACATGAGAAAAATCCTAAAAATAACTAAGCAAAATCCACACGTGAAGTACTGGGTCTCTAACTCGTTTTCTCCCTTCCTTCAGTGCATTTTTAAGACCTAAACTGGGGAAACAATATGAAGCTTCCTGTGTGGTACGTACCTGTTTCTCTTTTTCAACTCTTATTAGTAGCTAAGTTTTGATGCAGCTTAATCTGACCATGGTGGCTGATCAGCAAGCTGCTCAGTTTACGCCAGAAGTGGATTTAGTCCATTCAGCTTAATTTTGTACTTTTATCACATGAAGGATTTGAAACTTTTTCCCATCTAGAGAATTTGGATATCATGTGCGTCTCTAGACACTACAAAAATGTATTGATTTGGATATTAGTAGTTGAACTAATTAGTAATTAAATGAAGTAAATAATGGTATAGGCAGACTGAGCTACGACAATCTGGGTCTAAACTTGCAGTTCATCGTGTGTGTGTGCTTTCAGATGAGCTTGATGTCATTTCAGTTTGCGATTACTGGAGGTTTTTTAGACTTAAAATCCTGGAAAGTCTAAACATTACTAACAGGCTTTAAACAATACTTTTATCATTGTGCAAGATGAAAATACTTCCTCTACTGGAAAACGGAGGGAGCATGTCTTAGCAGCATAATTAAAGAGAAGTTATTATGCAAATACTAATGACTCTTATTTCTAGCTGTATTGCAAACGAAACTTCCATCTACTGTCTAAAGGGAGGAAAAAGGGAAGGCATGCAGCAAGTTCAAATAAGATGGGTATCTAGGGAATTTCAGAATTCCTTGAACTGTTGCTGATCTTTGGATGGCTTAAAGTGCATTAAGCAGTTGCAGCCAAACTTGACAGACTGGAAAAACTTGGTCTGGACATGTATCTTAATAGTTTAAAGTACTTAGGTCTCTCTGCAGCAATTTTCTGACTTCCTTTTCACAAGATATTAAACTGGAGAAGCCCTAGCTGCTGCTGACTAATTTTCTTCCAAGAAATCCATAAATTTTTCAGGGTTGTTGCTAGATACCAAGTACTGATAGAGGACTGCTGACTTAGTGTGTTGGTGAGTAAAACGTATTGCAGTTCTGGCCCATGGAGCAAAAAGCATCATCAATGCTTTATTCCATTGATTGGTTGTTCCTGGTTGTTTAGAGGCTAGAAAATGGAGCTTGCTGCCTTATGTCCTTTACCAGGAGGCTCGGCAGTGTGCAGGAACCGTGCCTTGAAGCACATATAATCTGAAGCTGTGGCCCCACCTGCAAGTTAATATCTGTCACTGTTGGATAGAGGGACAGAGCTTCCTTCTCTGTGCGTGCTCATGATGTACCTATCTGTCTGTGACTTCCTTGTGCTTCATGCTGTGCTGTTGGCATCAGGTCTTCCTCTATTTCCCCCAGGCTACTTCTACAGCATCTTTGTCCAATGGGCACGTATCAGAATTTACTGGTTTAAAAAAAACAAAAACAAACTGCAAAACAACATAAATCACATGCTTCAGCCAAGGGAAAGGGAGCTCTGGAAAAATGCATTTCATGAAGATCCAATCCATTTCCACCCCTTGGATCACAGAGAACTTGATTCTTCTCCAATTTTTAATATAATCATTAACTTACGGTAGAAAGCTTTCGAAGGTGGGGCTTAGTTTTCAGCAATTGATGGGATACAACCTGAGCTGCTCCGTCTACCACCTTTTTTTGCTCATCAGTTTCCTATCACTACCAATGCACAGGGGTGTCTGCCCACACCAACACCTTCTGTGTTATCCAGCAGAGTGGCACAGTGCGGCGTGCATCGGTGAGACAGTTTCTGGAACTTAACAGGTAGTTGGCTTGTCTTCTGAAACATCAAGCTGACTATCTAACACTACTGTATTGAGTAGTGTGCCTAAAAATACTATGCACCAGTTATATGATCGTCCTTTTAAAATTGCCTAGCCAGAATTGTTCTAGGCATGTTTATAGGCTGTTGACTGCACAATGTTGTGTCATACACATTGTCAGACAGTTGTCTATTATTATTATTGGCTCTAAAGTTGCAACAGTAGAATTTGCTGCATATTAGGCAGCACCTGGTCTGCAAGAGCAGATTGCATTGCTTCTTTGAGCTTTGCTTTATACCATAATACTTGAGGAAAAACCTGGCACTTTCATAGCCTTGTTTTCATTACCTGAACAATCACAATGACTTCAATTGGTCTATGAAGAATAGCCTTTCATCTGAAGATAAATACAACTTCCCCTGCCCCCTCGTTGTCTTACACTGTCTGAATGCTCTTGTGCCTCAGTATAGATTTAATGGTCTTTCTTCTCCCCATTCTGAAGTTCTCTCTGCCCTGACACAATGTCGTTCTTCACATGCATGAGCCAAAGCTGTAAATGACCGCACAGGAATGTATGTGAGTGCTATACAAAGCTAATGCATTTTTTTGGGGGTGAGTGTAAGGGACTCAAGGATATGTTTTCAATTCTTTTATCCCGAATTGCAATGAGCATGGAAGAACCCAAACGTTTTCTGGAGGATTCTGTAAATTCAGTCTCCCTCTTTTTCTGTGGGTTTGGTTTTTTTACTTTTTTTTACAAATGTAGTAGTATGTTTTGTTGTTATGAATGATTAAAGGGTACATATGGAACAAAGTTTAAAAAGAGAACACCTTTATTTTATCTAGCCAATGGACATGGTTGCAGAAAATTGAGTTTTTGAGCATTGGAATTTTTTGTAATTAAAGTGCTTGGCATCTGTGTTTCATTGCTTGTCAATGTTTGTACTATTACTGTGTTTAGTAAACAATGGAGCCTTACCATCCCTTGTGCTATGAACTCCTAGATTAATGTTCTAGATCTTTCTAGGAACTCTTTCCTACCCAGAGGACCTTCCCCATACTGACGTTACTGTCTGTCTGCATTTCAAATTCTTTTAGCAGTGATCTCTGCTTTCCACCATCATGCAGCCTGAGCTTTGGAAGAACAGGGCAGTAAGATTCCCTCCAAGGACAGAAGTCTGGTTCAGGAAGCACTACTAGTTTCTCTGTGTCTCTGCCAGGGTCCTTCTGTACATACACTAGGCTAAGCACTGGGCCCTCCTCTCCCAGTTTACTGCCTCCTCCCCCCCACCCCTTCTCCCAAGTGAGATTCTCTAGGGCTGCTTCCCTAGAGGAAACCTGCAGACCTGCAACTCGTTTGGCGCTCCTGAGAGGGTGGAACAGGAGGGTGCTGAGCTTCCCAAGGTCCTGGCTGTCTAGTGGGGGCTAGGGGCCTGGCTGAGCCCTTGCTGCCTTATACAGTTTGCTGCAGGTACAGCTCCCCTGGGCTTAGAGCAGGGGAAGTTCATGCGACTCAAGCAAAGCTGTATAGGAAATCATGGCAAAGCCCAGCCAGAATCTGCTCTGGCCTGGCCTACTTGTCTAGCCTTCTTCGGGCAGCTACGTGTTGCTGTTCCGGGAGCGAGGTGACACGCAGGCTGACCCTGCTCACAAGGTGTTTGACAGCCCCTTTCGTTCTTGGTGGGGAAGAAGGTAAAAGGAGAACAGCAGCAGTGGGAAGGCAGCCAGGCAAGACTGACCATCACTCCCTGTGAAAACAGATGGCAACACCAGGCTAAAAGGAAAAAAACACTTGTGTAAGTGGCCCGGAGGGAGCTGAACATACACAGAGCACTGCTGAAAGGGGCTGCCCTTTCTCCAACCAGGGCATAACACTGACTTCCCTCACTACCACTGTGGCAGATGTTCTTTATCCTCCTTTGGCAAGCGGGGTGTTGCAGGCACGGACAAGCCTGCTGTAAGTAGGTAACTGGTTTTTTTTTAGCCAAGCAGCAGCCCTGAGGCTGCAGCTCCAGACATAGCCATAGCATGACAATCTCTCTCTTCTGACTGACTTACAGGGAGCTTGCTTCAGACTTCTCATTCAGCCTTCTCATTGAAGCATGTAACACTGCTCAGCTGTAGCAGCAGTTGCTTAGTTCGTGTGGGGTGAAAATTAGGTCTTATATCTTAGTGTCTGTATGTTCTCTGTAGTGGGTCCTGAAAGTTAGAGCAGAGCCATAGCAGGCCAAAAGGGAGGTTCTACAGGAGCAAATGCTAACTCAAGGCCTTGCATCTTGAATGTCTGGTGCAGGCAGAAGCTGCTGTGAGCTGAACCTTTGTGGAGAACTCTGGGCAAATCCCATAGGAGCACTGTCCCAAGAACTGCATGTTCTTCTTGGGCTGCTTGTGACCGTTATCAGTGTGGGGACTGACACCAACGAGGTCCTGTGCTGACAGGACATCACAGTGGCCATTGTGTACCAGCCAGTGCCCATAGCACACAGGGACACTCGGTGGTTTCCATACAGTAGCCTTTGTGTTAGCATTTTTCTGGCAGCATACAGTACTTCTGTCTCAGATGCTTCTGATCACATATGGCGTTCTGGAAGCTAATCTTTCATTGTGGTACGGAAATACATTTAGCTTTCTGCTCAGGCCAGGAAAGAACAGAGGAATCTGGTGGCTAACCATGTAGGAAAAGCTTCATGTGGCTCAGAAACCCAAAATGTTTAGGTAAATACAAGGCTAATTTAAAGACATAATTGCAGACTCCTTGGCTTCCTCTTGAGTTTCTGAAGTGTGCAGAATGTGGAGCAGAGCTTCCAGAAGGCAGTTGTTGGAGGACTTTCTTCCTGATGCCATTAAAGTACCCCTGAATGAGACCTTGAATGGAAAGCCAGAGAGCAACAATGTGTCTCCCATCACGCTTCAGAATACTGTTGCTACTCGGGGTGATTTTTTGTTTTGTTTTGTTTTTTATCTCTTCTTGCTCTTTAAACTGAATGGCTTTGTCACTGTACTGAAGCGTGAGCTTGTGGATTGGCTTTTCTACTAGAGGTGAGAAGATAATTTCTTTTGATAAGCCTAGGTCAGCACTGGTGCTTGGCAGGCCTTTCAGTGAGCTAATTCAGCTCACTAACGTGGTAGAAACTTCTTCTAGGCCTCTGTTGTCTTTATACTAATGTGCTCTCGACTGCTACTGTGGTTCAGTGCCTTCATGGCTCCTGAATGGAACAGAATACTCAAACTTTACGACGAGTACTTCACTGCCTCGCCTGCCAAGGCTTTCAAGCATCGGCCATCCCTTCATGTTTCCCCCGTTCCTGAACTGGTAGGAATGAATGGCAGGAGACCATTTCCCTTTGCTGGGGGCCAGAATGTCTACAGATCGCTATGAGAGTGATTTGGGGCATCCTTTCCCTGGTAGATATGTTGTCTGATCCTGGTGCTAGGAAGTACGCATTGTTGACAACCTAATCCACAACAAGTTATTTTTGACTAATTGTCAGGAAGCCAACATTTTTGTCCTTATATTACAAGTAATGTCCTCCAATTTCAGCCATTGCTCCATAAAGACAGTCTATTGAGTTTTCTGACTAGAACCTGGGGTTTCTAGTAAGTGTGTGACTTTCTACACACTTATGTTTGTTGGCAGCTCTGATGTTTCTTGTCAGTATTTCCTCAGGTGCGATTTGTGTTGCTACAGGCTTAGGCCTCTATAAGCACACGGAGTTCTGAATACTCTGCAAATACACCTGTGTAAATCATACATTCTATCTCCCCTTCTCTTTGTCTAGGCCTGGTGCTATTGGGGAGTTTCTCTCTTAGGTTGTACATACAGATAGATGTGCATTTCTGTGTCTCCATGCTGGCCAGAGTGGAGCTGTTAGAGGCATGCTGTAAAACCACAACGGTGCTTGCATGAGGGCATCCTCCCTCTCAACAGAGGAGCTCATGTCCACCCATGCCAGCGAACGTGGCCACAACCTGGGAGAACAAATGTGCGCAGCTGCTGGGGTACATGGAAGAGTGTGTGTTGCCGCTGGTTAGCATGCCGCACTTGGGAGTGGCTGGTCGTTTAGGAGAGCTAGGTTACGACTGCTGCCCTCTTTACTTTTCTTCTTTGTAGTTAAGTCTATTAGTACACACACACACACCCAGTTTTACAGAAAACATCGGTATAACTAGAGTTGAAGGACAAGCTTTATGAATCTGGAGTGAGGGCATTTGAAGCATCCGTTAGGTCATGAATGCCAGCAGTTACTTGTTTGCCCAGAGCTTGATAAAATTGATGAAATAACTTGTGAGCAAATAGGTAGCCAGAAGGCTAAGCTGGTATATGGCAAGGATATGCATTATCAGTAATGTATTTCTTCGCTTTAGGAACTTCAGTGAAGGAATACAACTGCTTTGGTGACCTATAGTGAGATCTTTGTATCTGGTCAGAGGAACAACTTCTTGAAACTGTAGAATCGTTACGGTTGGAAGAGACCTCAAAGATCATCAAGTCCAACCTTCTACCTAATGCTACCATGCCCGCTAAACCATGTCTCGAAGCGCCACATCTAAATGTTTTTTGAACACCTCCAGGGATGGTGACTCCACCACCTCCCTGGGGAGCCCGTTCCAATGCCTAACGACTCTTACAGTGAAGAAATTCTTCCTAATATCCAACCTGAAGCTCCCTTGGTGCAACTTGAGACCGTTTCCTCTTGTCCTATCACTAGTTACCAGGGAGAAGAGGCCGACCCCTGCCTCGCTACACCCTCCTTTCAGGTCGTAGAGGGCGATCAGGTCTCCCCTCAGCCTCCTTTTCTCCAGGCTGAACAACCCCAGCTCCCTCAGCCGCTCCTCATAAGACTTGTTCTCCAGGCCCTTCACCAACCACCAATGGTTGAAGCAACTAGCAATAAGGAACTTCCTTAGGGATTTCAAAGGCAGATAGTCTTATTTCATGTTGCTTGAGGTGGAAATAATGAACTTGCTGCAGCCATCAGCTCTTTTAAGTGTTCACAAAACCGTTACATCATGGCTCGACAAAAAATCTTGTACACTGATTATTTTTTGTGGCAGGGTGTGAAAACGTTTCCTAAGGCCCACATACCTTTAATGGGCTGCCCTTTATGTTACACTAAGCTGAAAGAGCGTGCGTGTGTGAGAAGAATCTCCAGCTCTCGACTCCACAAATATAGGCTTCATTAGCTCCTGTGACTTCCAACGGGATTACTGGCATGCGAGATTAATACCCAGCACAAATGTAAGTCTGACTTGATGTCAGCATTTACTAATATACACATGATACTTGCTTTAATTCTTTTTTAATTACAGAAAATATATTGAGTGGCCCATTCATTTCTTAGCCCAATATGTCCATGTGTCTGGTGAGCTGCAGCTACAGTTTGTGTCCTCCAGGAAAAATATTATAAGGTTACATAATGAAAAATTACAGATTACAAGTTTTTAAAAGAGAATGTTCTATGTATTAGAAGGTATGTGCAGAAATAGATATACAGTGTCTTCTTTTTCTTTGTTCTCAATTTTAGTCTTTTGAAAGAGTTTTAGTAGAGAACAAGCTGCATGGCCTTTCTCCAGCTCTCTCTGAAGCCATCCAGAGCATTTCTCGCTGGGAACTTGTCCAGGCTGCGCTCCCGCATGTGCTGCATTGCACCGCAACATTGCTCTCCAACCGAAACAAGCTAGGTTAGTGCTCATGTGAGTTTGTCTTTCCATTATTGAAGTCATCAGTCAAAATATGACAGATTGATGCTCAGCATGCCAACATACTCTAAATCCTAGAATCCCAGTTAGTTCATTCTGTGGATTGCTTTTCTGGATCTGTTCTTATTTGTAGCAGGGTAACCTATGAGAGCTTCCCCAGTGAAGTTAATGGCTTGAAGAGCTAAACAGTCAAAGCAGTTCAATAATATTTTGCTAGTTCTTTTCCAGAGATAATAGAACTAGCTTTAGCAAAAGCCTTGCTACCCCGCAGGCATGGGTTCCTTGAAGGAATACGTATTCCTTTCAAGGCGTGCTGCAGTGGCCAATTGCAACAGGTACTTTTAGTATCTTCAGTTCTTTTTTTTTTTTTATTTGCTTCTTTTTATTCAGACCAATGCATGTGATTCTCAGCAGATAAGTCAATCAGATAATAAGAATAGGGCCAGGCCCAAATGTAACTTACTTTACTAGTCTTTTACTGATTTCAGCAGTGATTTCAGCAGGAATTTACTTCATGAGACATGCCAGTAGGGAACATTAACAGGACACAGCTTGAGCACCTCGCAGTGCTCATTTTACGTTTTGTCTTATTCAGTTAAGTCAAACAGACAAGACTGTCGAGCTGGCATCTTTTAGGACCACTCTATGGCCTAAACTGCAAATGCTGTGAAGTAAATAGAGACTTGTGAATTAGGAGATTTCAAACATCATGAAACAGAATGCTGATACTTCTAATGGTGGAATTTTAATTTTCAAATGCTTATCAGGAAGTTGGATGCCCAGTTTCCTGTGCAGCTCTGAAAGTCTCAACGGTACCATTAATGGAAACCCTGTGAGATACTGTGATGCATTTTTCCATCCAGGACATCAGGATAAGCTTGGAGTAGCTGAAACAAAGCTTCTTCACACTCTTCACTGGATGCTGCTGGAGGCCCCTCAGGACTGCAGCAATGACCGATTTGGAGGAGACAGAGGCTCTAGTTGGGGAGGGAGCAGTAGCGCTTTTATCCACCAGGCAGAAAACCAAGGGTCACCAGGACATCCCCGTCCCAGCACCACGAATGACGAGGAGGAGAATAACAGAAGGAAGTTCTTCCAGAACTCCATGGCCACAGTGGAGCTCTTCGTGTTCCTCTTTGCTCCCCTTGTCCACAGGATTAAAGTAAGTGGAACACTGATGGGGTACTTGTGTGGAGACAGCTCTGAGCAGGAAAAGAATGACTCTGCTTTTCTGATAGTTATTTAATTAATCCTACAGTGCACACTGGGTGACCATGGGAAATGTTTTAACAAGCTGGCAGAATACCACTGCCACCAGGAGGAAATACTTCCAGTGACATGAACAATCACCACAGCATCAGGCAGACACAAAGACGTATAAATCTGAAGTGAGCCATTTTCAGCCTTTGGGAATGTCAAAGATCTGTGGCCATTCTGAAGTCTTTGGGACCTTAGAACCTGCAGAAAGGATTGCAAGCTTTAGCTTGCTACAGTGATTCTCAACCATTGCTCAGAAGGGCCTTGCTAGCTTTTCAGGGATTCCACCGTGGGGCTGCCACTGGGATTTGTCATTGTCATTGCTAATCAATTTGATGCTAATTACCAAGAGTGCGTGATAGTGGTATAAGCATGGCAGTGGCAAAGGCAATAGAGCATTCCTTTGTTCTGAAGTTGGAAGCAGGCTGCAGGCTTCCTGTCTGCTGGGGTCCCTCTGTTGTTTTTATGCTGAGTGCATCAGCTTTGCAGAGCAGTGTGATGAGGAGACGTTTTCTGCATGCTCTGACTCCTGCCTTGTGTCTTCAGCCTCTCTGGAGAGCTGCCGTTTAGCCTTTACGTTTCCAGCTAGGCCTCAGAAGAGAAACTGGCTCTGGAGAGTAGGTGCTTGGAAAAGGTCTATAAAATTGTGAAGTGGTGGAGGCTGTTATCTGTTCTAATCCTGCCTTGTGTGCTGCAACAGTTGAAGAAGATAAGAAAGTCCAGGAGATAAAGGATAATCTTTTGGTTAAGGCAGGTGAAAGCAGGTCTGGAG
>NW_009618211.1:563-64670 GCF_000690535.1 Cariama cristata | reverse complement strand
TTTCCCTACTTCTGCTAATGAGTTCCTGTACAGTATTGCTCAATTTATTTAGCCCAAATTTTTTATACTTGTTTACTAGTCCCACATTTTCTCTGTCGGCTACTGGGACATGACAGAAAGAAATGCTGAATTCTTCCCAGTGAATTCTACACACACAAATGTGGGCTGCCTTTTGAATAAATGAAATGAAACTGGAGGCAGATCCTGGCTATTAGAGATTAGGTTTCCAATTTTTTTTTTATATTAATCTTTCTGGGAAGTAGTTTCCCATTTAGAAGATGGGGTTAATAACAGTATCTCAGGTTTACCTTGAAAATCTGTGAGATCTCTGAGATACTGTAGTGATGAACACTGAAAAGCCCACAAAAATATGCATGTTTCTGTCATGAAAGCAAATCTCAAAAAAGGTGAGGTAAATGAGGCATGCAACTGTCTCACTAAGTCAGCATTGTCCCCTCTGTGTTTCACAGAGGTAGAAGTCTCAGGGGATGAACACTGTCTGATCAGATAACCAAAGTAATGCATGTGCTCAAGGAAGATGATACATGTTGCACAGGCAGACCTAAAAGATGGAATTCCTAACTTCTGAGAGGATTTGTGTATTTAGCAATGTGTTTTTAAATGAGGCTTTTGGGGCGTGAGGGGGATGTGTGTAATCCTGTAACTTAACAACTGTAGATAAAAGTGTTGGCATGTCACTAAAAGCTAGCAGTACAAAGTAAAAATGCAACATGTTACTGCTACCTCTTCCAAAAGCCTTGCAAGGTGCTCCGTAGCAAAACCAGTAATTAAAAACAAGCTTAGTTTATAACAAGGCTTGTGAGCTCACTATGATGAGATGGCACTCATGAAGAGTAGGGAATAGAAGGGCTGGAGAGCTACAAGCAATAAGCTCTTGCTGTTCTTTTAGCTCCATATGCATCATCGAGTTCAACCACTGCGGCATGTGGAGCTATGTCAACAGGAGACGGTGCTGCAGCTGTAATTACACTGCCAAAACTGCTGTTGCCATGTTTGTTTGCATTATGGGGATAGCTGGACTACACCAGCATCAGTGTCTCCTAATGTAGCTGTGACCTTAGGTCAAGTCAGTGCATACCTGCACCTTGATCTTGCTAAGATATACTCATGTACTAATTTTCATGATTTCAGCTACTTGCATATGTAAACCATGATGGCACAAGTGTAAGTAGTACCAATGTGTCTGTATTGACATAGCTCGGGTACTAACAGTGCTAATAATAACATTATTGTATACTGCTATTTCATAGTGATTTTTTACATTTCATGTTTCCTCAATTTCTAAGTAATGTTTTAATATTTAGTATTCTTATTCTTTTGGGGCAAGAAGTTCAAGTCTCAGAGTGTAAATCCTAAGGTTGAGATTAAATACTAACTAAATATGAACTGGTTATATATGGTCAGAAGGGATGCTTTCTGACCCAGAGATGGCCTTTTCTTTTACAGTTTAATGTCCTGGAAAAAAACGAGGCTTATTAACTAGTATAGAAATTTAATTTGGAAAAAACCTCTTCTATATTTTTGTATTGAGATTTCCCTAATGTTTTTAATAGCCATACTTGAAATGTATTAATATCTGCTGAGTAGGGTCAGTGGCCCTTGAGGTAGCATATACTGACCACAGAACTGCACATGGTATCACTCATTTCTTGTAAGATCTGTGCATCAGAGGACTGACAATCCTTTCCGACTCAAAACAATATTCTCTTCTGTGAGCTTGTGTGATACGACCTCTGTTTGTCTTTCTAGGAGTCTGACCTGACATTTCGGTTGGCTAGTGGCCTTGTTATTTGGCAGCCTATGTGGGAACACAGGCAGCCTGAAGTTTCTGCCTTCAATGCCCTTGTAAAACCAATCAGGAACATCGTTACAGGTCTGTGACTTTGCGGTAACGTAGCTCCTGAGAGCTGGGAAACCTTTCCTTTGTTTGTTGTCTGTTGCTGCCTTATGTTCTGTAGCCATCATATTTGAAGGAATATGTTAATCCTGCAGGAACTAGTCAAACCTTTGAGAGTAGTTTAAGGTTGTTTCCCCTCAGAGCCAACTGACATTTGCGTAATAATTAAATAGGAGATGAGAGACTCTTCAGCAGAGTTGCCGTTTCCTGGCAGCCTTGTATCACTGTTTTACCGTGTCTGCCTTAGTTGCTGAGAAGGGCAAAGGCAGTATCTAGCAACAGCCTGACACGGGTGAGGAAGGCTTTCCCAGGCTGGCACTGGGCAAAAATTAACAGTGAATAGCACGCAGTTGACAGTGTATGTTCTCTTCCTATCTAAAATTTTAATTTCACCATGTTATGAAATTAAACAAAGTAGTTTCAAGAGGCTCCAAAGAAGGTTTAGGTTGTTGAATTTGCTTTTGCATACTGGAAGGGTTGCTCCTCCTTTGTACTACAGCCACAATGAGACTGGAGTTGGGTGCTTATGCTTCCAAGCCTTTGTGTCTGGCCTAGTTCTAAAAAATCTTTTTTACTTTTATGGTTTTAGATGATAGTTTTGCATAATTTCTACAAGGTAGTAAATTGTAAGTGTGCTGGATGTATCGCTGTAGCATTGCTTGCTTGTTCTCAAAAGCACAGGGCTGTAATTTTCACAGTAGTGAAAATGTAGTTCGCTAAATCAGATTTTTCTGATGACGAGCATTTTGGATGTCTTATTTTGTTCTGAAGGCTTTGTACACCTCTGGGACAGTCCAGAATTTAAAAGATTCAAATCTTTCAAATGCTTTAAAACCATCTTTGACATCTAGCTCTTCGCCCCTCTGCTTCAACTTCTGGAATTAAAAAATAGGATTTCAGCCCTGGAACTAACGAAACAAATTAGTTCTAGGTTTTCTTCGACTGTTGAAATTTTTTCGATAGGTCTGGAGTGTGATCAGAAAATCCCTAAAGAGTAACTTCAGGAGTAAAGTCTGAAATGAAAATACTCTCTTATGTTTTGAAAACGTTTTCAGCAGAACAGAAATAAAAATTGGAATCAGGTTCTTGATATCAAGGAAGATCCTGCTATCTTAGCATTCTTGTCTCAAATTGGGACAAAAAAGTTAGATTTAATTAAATTTTCATTCAGACAACAAATTAAAAAGATTCTACTGAAGAAGCTTTGCAATGTTTTGTTTGGAGTCAGTCTGATACTAAGTCGCATCTGCGTAGCTTGCGATGTGACAGGATTTCAAGAATTGTCATCCCAGTCTTTGTGATGCTCTTGTTCTTCTACAGTATTGCTGATCAAACTTTCTCTATGACATTTGTGTTTCCTGTGAGGAAGGCGTATGTCAAATTGGAAATCACAATGCATTCTGAGAGAGGTAACCTAGAAAAGGAGCTGAATATATGTGAAAATAGGAGGAGGAAGAGCTCCAAAATAAAAGGCACTAGTATGCACAGCAAAACACAATTTGATGCCAAATGGATTTAGGATAAAATTTATATTCAAATTTAATTTTAAAGAAATACAGATTTTCAGTAGACCATGCTGTTGACAACACAACTGAAAGAATTGTGCAAAAATTAAAACAGTCCTTTTTTCTTTTTCCTCTTATGGCTGTGGCTAATACCTAGGAAGTCTGCAGCACAGAGAGGCTGCTTTGGATTTGTTTTTTTGGTTTATCCTTTCAGTGGTACGTTTTAATATTAGAGGTGATTCCTGAAATGTCCTCCTTTGACTTCTTTTTTTCAGCTAAGAGAAGTTCTCCCACCAACAATCAGAGCGTGACTTGTGAATCTCCTAATCTGGACAGTGGACATACTGAGGTAAGTTCTATGCTAAGGTTAGACAAGCTTGAATAAGGAGCTAAGGGAGGGGGGAAATTAATATTGAAGCAGCACTTACAGTTACCACCCTAAAATATTCCATCTCCAGAAACTGCAGTTCTTCACAGTTCTTCCGAAGGCTCCCAACCTTGTCTGCGATGGAACCAAAGTGTACTGAGTATAGTTGACAGGATTTCCTTGGCCTTATCCTGTCTTATAGGATGGAAGCCTGATCTTACGTATTTTCTTGGGCAAGAGCCCAGTCTTACCCTTTGCTTGTATAATGCCTAGTACCGAGAAGCCCCAGGCTCGATCAGTTTCTCCGTGGTATTATCATGGTGTTATGGTATAAGTAATAGTCATGTCTAAACACAAATTGCATTAAGAAGACTAATATTGGAGAGATAAATATGTTTATATACCTACTTCCTTTTATTAAAATTATCTAAAGGGGCTACAGGTGGTCTGTGAGACAACTGAGCCAGATTCTGTACCTCCAAAGGCCAGTGTTTCAGCATGTCATCGTGGAAATTCCTTGGATGGAAGCGTATCCTCCCAAACCTCTCAGGAGAGAGGTACTGCACATCCCAGGTACAAACCCCTTCTGCAGAAAGTTAGGCTGCTGTGGCTCAATGGTGGAGGTCACAGAAGTCCTTTCTCTTGAGTCTGCTGTTGTCTGTACATGCCAAGGGTGCTGGATGTTTATCTCAAACTCTAAATTCAACAAATTTCAGTTCTGGGTGATGGACAAGGGGGTGACACTTGATATTCAATGCCACTTTCATTGGAGAAATCTCTAGCTGGCCTGTTGGGACAGTTTCTTTGGTCTTTTCTAATATGTTGGTTTCTTATGATTAAAGACACTAACAAATGACCTGCAGGTTCAACCCTCCTTAGCTGGATTCAGTCTCAGGCAACTGGTATCTTTTCTGGCTTCTTTCTGATCAAGTTTTCTTTCCCTTTAGCAAAAGATTTTTGCAAGCCTCTCTCCGTTGCCTGCATTAGGCCTTTTCTGCATCCTGCTGCTTGGCTTGCTTTAGACTACTGGCTCAAAGGAACAGACTAACAAAGAAGTGCAGCCATGCAAACATCCTCCCAGCCTGCCCTGTGGAGCTCAGGCCATGGTTTTCCAGCATGGCACTGATAAATTAACTTCTTTTAATCTAGATTTGGGCATGTAAAGATAGAACCAGATTTCTGGTAGAGCTGGTCACTCAGTAGTGCCATAAAGTAAATGAAGCCGAACAGGTCTTTTCACGGGGTGGAAAGGGAGGGAAGCCTAGCTATATTTTTAGGTGTCTCTGTATTTAGGAGTGTCACTTAAACTCCTCCTGAAAATTTTGGTCCTGTTGCTTATCTCTTTTGGGAAATGTCATATCCAAAACTTTGCAGTGTTTTAAGAAATTGCTTCATTACAGTGACAGAAGTGGGATGGAGTGGGTTTCTGGATATGATCTAGGAACGGCTCTGATTTCTCAAAAAAGGGATTTGGTGCGCCCTTTCTACTGGTGGAAAGGGCAAAGCTATTCTCTAAGGCTCTGATCCCATCAGGAGGCTTCCCTTGGGATTTTGTGTCAAGCCTGCTGTCAGTTCTGGGTCTTTATTTAATCTGTATTAATGTGAGCCAGTAAAACTGAAGTTGGGGACAGAACTGCCTTTCTATGTGTGAACACTACTGCTCAGAGAGTGCAGAGCCGTAGAAAAATAAGCAGCCTTTTAAGAAGACAGAATCAGGTGATCAATTTGTCAAGCTGAGTCTGGTGGTTGCTATGGGGATGAAGCTTCAGACAGGCTTTGAAGAGAGCATCATTATGCTTCCTCATTTGCAGGACTCATTGATCAGTTAAAACTGTACCGGGAGCTTTGGTTGCTGAGCAACAGACAACTGAGGAACAAATGTTGTTTACTCTACTTACCAACAGCCGCAGTATTCCTTTGTCCTTGGCCCAGGGTTGAAGGAAGGCTGCCTTTCCACTCTCCCTGCACTCACAGGCAGCCATTATAGGAATACTAGATTTCCTTCTAAATGAAGTGCAGAGTTTAATTTCTGGTTCCTCAGACACTTCTTGAGCAAATGGCTTGTTCCTTGGATCCTGGCTAATTATCCCCGCTCCACAGTGAAATTCTCCATTTACAGATGATACAGTTAACACTGAAGCAAATAAAGCCACAGCCCTTTATCCAGCTGCTGCCTTGAACACGCTGCCTGGGAAACAGACTTTGCAGGAAGGACTTTAGTGACAAATCTTTCATGAGGAGAACATGCCTTGCTCCAGGCTGTGTTGTGCCTCAGGTTTGCCTATGCCACATACAGGGAAGCCATGAAAGACTATTTAGACTCAAACACTGATCTGGGTCCTGCAAAGTGACCAGGGAGCAATGCATCATCCATTACAATTGCTACTGAGGTGATGGGCTGTATTTCCTCTGCTCGGATGCTTTGAGTATCCCAGCTATCCTTATGGTTTTTTACAGGATGCATCTATATGACACAATCTCGACTGTGACAAAAACAGCCTTCACATCAGGTTTATGGGGAAAACTTTATAGCATATTTGCATTTATCATTGTTTTCTCCTTCCTAATTCAGTTTTTCAGGTTTTTATAACAGCTCATTTTAAAGTCGTCAAACTTGTAACATTTTTACCTTGAATACAGCACAAGGGGAGTAGCTTTGAATCTATAGATTACATGTAGTGACATATGCTGACACAGACAGGCTGGTCTGCGTCGCCAAGTGCCTTCAACGTTGGCCTGTGGGTCTGGCAGCAAACCAGCTCCTGCAGGTTTGAGTTCTAGAATCACGCATTGCTCCAAGCCCAGCCTTGCCACCTGCCCCCCGTTTCCAAACGTGTAATATGGAGCAGGGTTCACCTGATTCCAAGTGGTGTCAACGTTCACTGCACACTTCTCTCTCCT
This sequence comes from Cariama cristata, assembly GCF_000690535.1. Classification (NCBI taxonomy): domain Eukaryota; kingdom Metazoa; phylum Chordata; class Aves; order Cariamiformes; family Cariamidae; genus Cariama; species Cariama cristata. Next base: position 57,979 of record NW_009618211.1, on the reverse strand, counting down.
TTGCCAGTCCTATATCTGCCTTGGATGCACAGGGCAGCTTTTTGGCACTGGGCAGTGATCCAGCAAAGCACCTTAAGCATGCACTTTGCTTTAAGCACTTAGAGGTTCCACTGGTCAGCGTTGCTGCTAGTTCCCTGATGCTTTGCTGGACTGTGGCCTTGGACACCTCTGTTCAGAATGTGGTGGTACCCAGCTGGATATGGGGTTGTCCTGCCAATGCTGTTTGCATGTTGTTTAGCAGGCTTGATAATACAAATGGTTTTTTAAAAAAAAACAACAAACCAAACCTGATGTTCTTGTGATGATTCCCAAATGCCTGAGAATACAATTCACGGAAGTGCTGTTGATTTTTACAGAATCTTAAAATCACAGCAGTACTCAGTACACAGAAGTGTGTTTCTAACATACTGAGTGGAAACATTCAAATTGTCTACTTTGGCAGGCAAAAAAACCAGACAGATGTCCAGAGTTCCTGCCCCAACCCCAGCATTTCACACCTTCTTTTGCCATGCGACTGTCATTTCTCTGACTCCCTTTCACTGCTTCTTTTCTGACAGATTGCCTCCTAACAGCTAGTGACTGTACAAGGGGTAGATCAGACAAGTTGTACGCTGCTAGGGGAGAAGTGGTATAAAAAATAAATAGTAAAAATGTTGGGGCATTTTCTTGCAATAATATTGGCTCTGAAAACAGATATCCCTTTGAAATTGCTGGAGTCTCATTTCAGAGGCTTACCAGAGACATCTTGCATTTGGGTGCGCTAACTTCTACAATACTTAGGAAATCCTGTTCTAAAACCCACCAGGAAATGACATCACCTGAAAGGCAGGAAAATGATAATGAAGGCTAAAACATGGTCCTTTTCTCTAGCACACCTTGGCAGAGAGTGTCGATGACAATAACTTTTACTTGTATAAGAATCAATTTAATTGGCTTAAAAGGTTAACTAACTTAGCTGCCCTGCCTGCTCCTTCTTAAGTAAGGCCTGATGTGTACAAATGGAAACCATTCCTAAATATATATTTGAACAGCAGATGCTCAAGGGTTGTCTGTTTCCAGCTGAACAAATTGGTCAGTTAGCACAGGTGCTGGAGGCTTATCTTCAGACCACAGTTTAAGAAAGCAACCCTATCCAAGAAAACACTTAACAAAACATGTACTTGAGTCCTCTAGGGAGCTGAAACCAAAATATCCACTTGTGTGTCTTCAGTAGGGCTTTCCTCTGTCAGGGCCTAAGTCCCAAAGGGTCAGTGTCAAATGTCCTTGCAAACTCAAGCAGGCACAGCTGTGTGCACATCCTGGTGATTTCTGCAGGTGGCAAGAGAATGAGAATGGCTTACAGCTCTTGATGAATGACTAAATTTTAGGCCTCTTAGTAGAGCTCTTGGGTCTTTTGGGGTGGACCAGCAAGTATTCTAGGACAGAACTGGCTTCCAGCTGTCAAAGAAAACTTTGTGGTAGTGAGAGTGACCCCTTAAGAACAGTTGAATATACAAACCTGACAGATCATCACTGGGTGGCTCTTTATTCAGAGAGCTGAGTATCTAAGAAGGGCTAAGGAGCCTGGTGACTAACATTTCTACTCCTGCTTTTTGGAACAGGGTATCCTTGGTGATTCCACCATGCCAGAAGTCTCGCTATGCCACATACTTTGATGTGGCGGTGCTGCGCTGCCTGCTGCAGCCACATTGGTCGGAGGAGGGCACACAGTGGTCACTAACATACTACCTGCAGAGGCTGAGGCACATGCTACAGGAAAAGCCTGAGAAACCACCTGAGCCAGAAATCACCCCTTTACCAAGACCTCGCAGCAGCTCAATGGTGGCTGCTGCACCCTCTCTGGTGAATACCCACAAAACTCAGGTAAGCAGTTGCTATCAGTAAGAAAATAGCAATTCTTGTGATGATGCTGGGAAGTGATGGCTGGACAACTAGTGAAAAACGCAGCTTTGGTGTTGGTAAAACTGTGCGGAGGTCAGACGTGTGGATCGATTCAGAAAGAGACCCTGAGAACAATGAAGGCTTTGGAGGCAGAATCTGATGCAGAGAGTCAGAGCTGGTGACTGCTGAAAGCATGAGGGTTGATTTGGGATAATTAATCTAGGGTGAACTGTGATAACGTTAGTTTTTAATATGAGAATATACTAAAGTAGTTGTCAGAAGAAATCAGACTGCCTTTGTGTTACAGTGTAATGCTCAGGACTCGCTGAGCTTCTTTGGTGTAACCCTTCAAAACAGAGAAAAGGAATTGCAGTTGGTATGGCACTGCGCACTGCACGCAAACATTCGGGTTAAAATATTGGAGTAGACTTTGCAAACAAAGCAAAAGCCCTCCATGTTGTTACCTCTTCTCCTGCTGTTATTCTTGTTGCATTACTTTTACCTTTATATTTGCTGACAAAACCTCAGTAGACAAACTGTCCTAATAGGTGCCAAGACTTGCTCCCTGTTTTGCTGGAAGAGGAACCCCAGACTCCTGACGTTGGTGCAGTAAAGATCTTTGTGTTAGAGGTTAAATGTTTCTTCTTTTGGGTAGCTCACTGTTCTTCCAGGGAGAAAAAGGGGATGCTGCTGCAGTTTCAGTTAATCTCCTTGTTGATTTGTGCTACTTTTAGGTTGTGTGCTCTTTTCCTGTCATGTAGGCTTTTAACAGCAAAATTCTGATTTACTGAGTTGATGGAACTGCCTAACAAAATTTAATACAGATTCCATTTTTGCAATCTAATTTTATGACACACATCATGTAAAAGGCTCTATCTTCTGTTAATGTTGCTGTCAAATGTCTTTTTGGAGTCAGAACTCAGAATTTTCTGAGTTTTTTCTTAAAATCCTTGCTTTCAGTATTGTAGAGCTCTGGCAGGTTTTGACCTGTTGTTTTAGAAAGGAGAAGGGTGAAATATCTTTTCTCCTGTACAGCCCATATGCTCATAACCCAGAAGACAAGCATAAACAATGTATTTATTAGTACTGTTATTTTTAAATCTCGGGATTTTACAGCCATTCTTATGATTTTTATGAGGGCTGGTGGTTACTTGTGGTTTTAAGGGCTCAGCAGCAGAAGTGGTGTTTAAACTGTATTATAGTTTAGTGTCATTTCTATAAAATGTTGCCTGTTTCATCCCTGTAAAAGCATGACATATCTCCATCAAGGCCAGGTGATGGGAATTACTCTTCAGTCTTAATCTACCTCTGCATGGGGATTTTATAGGATTGCTGTGCATGTACAGAAAATCCTCCTTAATATCCTCTCCTGGAGGGAGAACTGGAAGATATTGCTGTTGATGTGGTTCACTGTTTCCATGCATATACTGTCCCTTTGCCCTTGCTCGTAACAACCTGGTTACTTGGCACATTAGCAAGTTTTAGCTACTGGTGCCACAGGGAGTGCAGTCAGTGCTTCTCGGCCAGGAATGGGGTTGTCTTCCATAGGCACCGTTTGCACTAGTATTGTGCTGGTTCTTCTCTATATGCTGTGAGACACTTCCCTCCTTTCACACATTTGGCTGTTTCTTGCTTTTCCAGGCTGTTTCTTTTGCAGAAAATTCCTTTACTCACTTGCTCTTCCCTAACATTTGTCTGTTAAATCCATTTGGCAATTCCACTGGGTACTTTCTAGCTGTTAATATGAGGACTCTGTCCAGGGCATTCTTCCCTCTAGGGCTAGGTTTGATTGCTTTTGGTAACCTCTGTGTCAGTCCTGTGTATTTTTACTGTACTTCATCAAACTGGAATCCTGTTTAAAAAGGTTTCCAATTTGTTACACAGGACAGCTGTGATGGAGGAGGTGAAACGGTCTTGCATGCAGCAAAAGTTTCAGCTCATGCTCCCCTTCTTTACTACTCTGAGGACTGAAATCTGTGCAATGCGCAGGATCACCTAGGCTCTGTTTCATCCTAGCCAACCGTAGAGACTTAAATGCTGTTCTTAAATTCAGAGTCGCATCACTCAAGGCTCTCTGCTAGTCAGAGGACAGAGTGCCACCTCCAAAGCACCAAGATCTGTCGTTTCTTTCCATCAACACAAGGGGCTGTATGCTGAGACTTCACAAGGTCATCTGACACAGGGATATGCTTAAAGCCTGCTTTTTCAGTCCAGATCTTAAATTCCTAACACAATGTCATCATTTCTGCTCAAAGGTTGATCAATAACTTCTCGAAAATATCAGCACTCTGTGTTTCAGCATGATAGATTTAAAGTGACAGTTCTTGCTACTGATTAAATACAAAAACAGCTGCCTGCAAACCACATCAGGGACCAGTAGATTTTTCTGGTAAATCCACATTCTTTCTCTTCTTCCACAGTTTATCAGGGTAACTTCCTGCATCTCCCTAAGCCTCAGCAAAACTCTCACACTTCTTTTTGGTTTCTGTGTGCATGAAATCACATTTCAAATATAAACTTAGGCTGAAGCAGTTGGGATCGAGAGAACATGAGAAACATCCTCCATGTATTGCCTAGTAAACTGAAGAGCAAAGTAGAAAAAGATTCAGTGCAGCATACCAGCACCCCTTGTTGCATAGGAAAAGGGGGGTACTGGATGGCGTGTGAGTAACATGAATACTAGCTTCCTCTAGAAAATGACTTTAGTCTAAACATATTTCAGACCTGGCAACATGTGATAAAGGAAGCCTGCATTGCACTCATATGCAGTGAATTCAGTATAAGGACAGGGCTAGGAAATGAAACCTTCAGAGGCTCACAAACCTCAACAGTCCTTCACTAACACTGCAGGGGCAAAGAGCCAAAGCTTAAATTAAGCATAAGATGAATGCAGCTGTAGCGCTCACTGCAATGCTAATATAAAGCCAAGAGTCTCAAGTGTAATATCTTGAGAGTTGAGAGTACTAATGAGCTGGTAGCCACACAGTCATGCAGAAGGACGGCAATACAAAACCGAAACAACAAAATCCAGAGTAGCGGCCCTCAAACTGCTTTGCTTTCTTAGCCATCTTATGTGTGTCCTTATTGCCACATAGCCTACTGCACAGAATAGCCACATTTTTAATCAGTCTTCAACAGGAGTGCTAGCTTGATTCATTAAAATACGTCATATACCACACTGTAGATTTAAGGTGATTCTGTAATTTGCTTTTCTAGTGTCGTTTTCTTGATACCTACCCTAAGCAGATATCAGAACTGGGACTGTATCTTCCTGCGTGTTTGTATGGCTTGTATCACAGTAGGCCCTGATCCTTACTCTGTCCTTTTGGTGACCATAAGCCACCTAATAAAACACTGATTTAGTAACTAATGGACAAAGGTAATGAATCTGAAATAAGTTCATATGATGTTTTCCAGCCGGAAGAGGTCAGAGAGATGTAAAAGCTAAGAACAAAGCCATATGGAGTACTTGCTGGCCTTGCTGTTGAGACCACCTAGGGTTGAATCCTGATTTGCTGTCTATTGGATTTTACAGATGACTCCTCCCCTGAATCTTTAGTCGTGTATGCAAAATGGTTTAAAAGCATACCTTGACTGAAAACAACCGTGAAGAGGAATCTTTCTGTTGTGCATCTCCTTCATTCTTGTGTTGATAAAATTGATAGGAAGGATTCAAGGGTAGTCTTTGATTTGTCTGAAAAGTCTGTGAAGAACGTGTGGTCCTTGGTAGCCCGGTACTGCAAACACTGTAGCCAGTGCTTAAGGCTTCAACTGCAAAGACTGTCACCGGCTTCTGCTGGGCCTTCGTATGCATGAAACTGCAGGCTGGTGTATTGCAGAGCTGACTAGCTCTGCAATGCAGTCTGGCTAGGCAGAGTCTAAACCTCCTATGCCATAGGAGTTGCTTCATCTGTTGTGGTTTTATGGCTATCTCTGGATTGAAAGCAAAAAGCTGTTTTAACATGACCCAGTTGCTTAGCATAACTTTTCTGATGGGGGAGCAGGGAAAAAGAGCATCTCCCTTGGAAACAAGCTGATATTTAGGCAGAGGAAAATTATCCTGAGGGAATTTGGTCAGGTCAGCTGCACAAACATCTCATGAAAAGTGGCATCAGATCTTTAATGAGAACAGATGGCCAGGAGCTGAGCTTATGCCAGCTTTTGTAGCAAAGCCTTTCTTTACAGCAGGCAGGTGTAGTGCATTGTGCTCAGTGCGGAAGGGGAGTGGAGTACCCTCTGCTGAGAGTAGAGTAAATTATCTCAAGGTTTTCACTGTCGTGAAATATTGTGTGCTGTAGCTGTAGGGGCTTTCACAAATATGAACTGTGATGAGAACTATGATGGACAGATCTTGGAGCACTCTTATTGCAAGTGACGGATGCTTAGTGATGTAGAAGTCTTGGGTTTCTTTAGTGAGTAAATTATTTTTTTACAAATCAAATCTCTTGAAGGAAGAGTGCTGCTTATTGCAGTTCAGTTCCAAAATACATGTTTAAAGGCATATATTATTAAGGGCATATTCTTTTAGATCTTAAATAAGGCGCTTCAAAAGGGGTAGCCATTGTGATTGCTCATAAAACTAAACCAAGACCTCAAGAAGGTGATCAGCTACCCAGAATCATACCTGGGATCAGAATCAGATTAGAATAGAACATGGTCTTCCATGCCACTAGACCACACTGACAGCAATGCTTGAGGCTTTCCGTAGCAGCGCAATGTGCTGTACTTTTTTTCCTGTGGTGACAGAAATGTTAGACAAAGTCAATAATTCTGGGAGTTTCTAAATTTTGGTTGGTTGTTCATTTGTTTTTCTTTAAATGTGTGAATAGTGTTTTGTGTAATGAATTGAAGGTCCTTTTCCTCTACAGTGCTCCTATGACAGCTCTTGGAAGTAGCTCTTTTTTTTTTTTTTTTAAGCTGATTATTCTCTATTTCTCTTTGCGTTTATTGTCGTCTTTTGGGAGCTGCAGGATCTTACAATGAAATGTAATGAGGAAGAAAAATCACTAAGTGCAGAGGCATTTTCCAAGGTTTCGCTGACCAACTTGCGTAGACCAGCAGTTCCAGATCTCTCCACAGACCTGGGGATGAACATCTTCAAAAAAGTAAGTGGAAGAAAATTATACTTTATTTACCTATGATTCAGCACCTCGCTGTCCTGCCAAGTAGCAGCTGAAGGTCTGCTTGGACTATATATTCATGCCGTATGTGAGATTGACATCTTTTCATTGGAAGTGATTCTGTGTGTTATTACATAGGTTTTTATATGCACATTCCAAACACAATACTGAAATCTTTATTCAAATAACTGTTTTTGGAGGGGAGAGTACTCAAACAGTGCTGATTTTTAAGCACTGGTGCTCACTGGAGTTCCAGCTAATTCAGAGAGTTCTTCTGATGTTTTTACCTCATGAAGCTCTGGGTTTGCAACCATCCAGTACACTTAGCAGAGTTTTGTGGATTCTGTGAATCTAGCTCATGGTCTGAGAATGTCATAAAATTATACGAGGGCATCCGTGCCTAGGGCAAGGCTGGGTTCCTTTAAATACTCATGTGGTCCCGGAGTGCAGATAGTTGCTATCAGGACAAATGGCCAAGATAAAAAGCTCAGAGTGGAAGGTTATACTTGGGCCATACATCCGCATTATCTTTTTCCCTCAAATGGTAGTTTGCCATGCTTCAAAGCCTCTACCCACTCTCTTATCTGCTCCTCTTCCTCCTGCAGTTTAAGAGCCGCAAAGAGGACAGGGAGCGTGAGCGCAAAGGGTCAATTCCTTTCCACCATACTGGGAAAAAGCGGCAACGAAGGATGGGGGTGCCCTTCCTCCTCCATGAGGATCATTTGGATGTCTCGCCCACTCGCAGCACTTTCTCCTTCGGCAGTTTCTCTGGAATCGGAGAGGACCGGCGTGGCATTGAGAGAGGAGGATGGCAAACCACCATATTAGGTGAGATGTTGTTATCTCTTCCCCAAGTTCTGTGTCATTCCTGTTCTGAACATTCAGAGAACAACAGAGGCTCTTTATTTCTTCATCCATCCTATTGCCACCTTATGTCCTTGGCTCTGCAGAAGTGGCAACTGTGCTGACAGCAGACCTTGAATGACTTATACTTTAGTTCCCTTTTTCTCTGAAAACTACCATCTTTACTGGAATAATAGCTGTATTAGCATGTAAAATACTGTAGCAACCGATAGTGATGTCTGTACCACTTGAATACACTTTCCCTGAGTGGTAGCAAGCATTGCACAACTGCAGCTTAAAATAGATTCAAGGAATGCTTGCATCCTCTTTTTTTAAAGACAAATCTCTGGAGAGACAGCAATATGGTCTTTAGGAGTATGGCGAAAAATATTCAGAGTCTTCCTCAAGTGAATGTTGGATACAATATAAAAGCGATATTGTCTCAGATTGTGAGGCTTACACTGTCTTGATATTGCAAAGGTAGTGTTTAAATCTAAATAGTGGCTCCTTCAAGCTTCCAAGTTCACTGCAGAGTGTCTAGGCATTGTTTATGTTTCACAAACTTACTCCTAATGTCATGGATTTCCATCCTGGCACCCTTTCTTGGAGGTGATAAGCATGATTGCCTAAGGCCATGCCTAATGGTTGTCTAAGGCCATGTCAGACCCTTCTCACTTTCACCAGCTTAGATGGCATTGTTTTTGTAAGCTCTCCGTTGTAAACATGTCCCTCTTTGGGACACAGGACAATGAGCTTAGCCAAGTGAATTCTTAAAGATTCATATGTGTTTTGTCAATAGTTAATATACAAACATGTACAGATTTATACTAGAATAACATATTTAGTATCCAAATCCTCCTTCCCACATCTTCAGTAGCTCAAGAAGTTTGTTAAATTTTGATCTCAGGGGCTCCAAATTCTTGTCCTGGCTTAACCTACAGTTCATTCTTTCTGATATCTCAGTGAAATCATGTATTTCAGATGTGATGGTCAACAGATCCTGACTACTTCAGAGACAGTCCCCCGCTTTCAGTAGGTTCTTTTGATTTGTGTTTTTTTGTATTCCTGAAGAACTTCCTTTGCTTTAGCACTCCTCAATATACCTATTTCTTTTGGACAAGGAGAGAAGAAACCAAATTCCTATAACCTGCCCCAAAGAATGGACTCTTGCAGTGCAGACCAGTCTTATTTTCCTGAAGCTGCTGGTGGATGACAATGTGGGTATCAGCTAAATCAGTATGTGCTGAGGGGAAGAGCCTTGTGGAGAGTTGGTACATTCGATCGTTACGTCAATGAACCCCTGCAATATATCCCACCATAATGTGTGGTTCTGCTTCACAGGGTCCCGGATGGCCTTGACTTTTGTGAACTCCAATCCTTCAGTTTCTAACCTCAGCTACAGTCTCTTGCCTCCGAGCACCTCTCAGATGAGTAAACTAAATATCCATTTCTTGTCTTCACCCTAGGAAAGTTTACCAGGCGAGGGAGCTCTGACACAGCGACGGAGATGGAGAGCCTGAGCGCTAGGCATTCACACTCTCATCACACGCTGGTCTCTGATCTGCCCGACCACTCAAACAGCCATGGAGAAAACACAGTCAAAGAAGGTAAATTTAACACATAAGGAAAGCAACGTTTCGCCGAAATATCAACTCCCAAGAAGCTGAGGAAGTGTTACTGTTTCCATGTCTGAGTGTATGACTAATTGTTTTTTCCTTTTTTTTCCCCACATCTCTTGAGGTTTTTTTTTGCTCTGTGTAGAAAAATGTTCCAAACCTTTCATGTTTGTCTGGTGCAGTTCGTCAAAAAAATTGGCAGCCATCGGCAGGGAGAAGGCAGGGTTTGCGGGTTTTTTTTGCCTTACCACAACACAGCACAGAAGTTTGGGCAGAAACTTGGCATTGCTAACTTTAGTGGTTTCATGGGGAATCTTGTGGTATTTAGTGCCCCCTCGCAGTCCACAGCTGCTGGATTGTGCCGAGAATCATGTTTTTTTCTTAATTCTCCTGGTTCCAAATAGAAGCTTGACTTTGAAATTTACTTGAAGTCACCCTAGGGCTCATCTGTCTTGGAGGCCTCTGCAGAAATAGCAATGCCAGTGTGACCATGATGGGAGAGATGGGAGAACTCCTGGTGGGATCAAGTCTGCTCCCAAAAGAGGAGTCTTTCTGTTGGCAGGGCGACACCACCTTTGTCAAACAAAGCAGAGGAAAGCTCTCTTCTGTCAGCACAGCTGTCTGCACCAGAGCACTTTGCTAGCACTGCTCCTACTGCCTAAACACAGTGATTTTGTTTTCTTCCTCGTGCGCAGTGCTGCTGGCAAAACCTGGTCGTAGAGATTGGGCCTGACTTGTGGCAAGTGCAACCTTAAACTTTGCTGAGGGCACAGGATATCACACGCCCCGTGGAGCAGGGCACAGTCTGTCTCTGCACAAGCTGTCAGGCAGCATACCTAGGAGGCTACAGATGCACTCACATGGTATGTGCTGTAGCCTTGGAGCTCTCAAAGATCCGTACTCTTTTAGCACAGCAAATCTGAATAGTCTGAGAGGATGGATTTACATCAGCTCTAATTCAGCATGGGCATATCTCCTTCTGTTCTGTGTCTCCTGGGCAAGGCTCTTCTCCTGGATCAATTTTATGGAGTCTGTCTTCCCAACCTGTATTTGTTCTATAGGGCAGTAATCCCACTCACTACACCAGCTTCCAAGCCAAATATTTTCTAAAACGTAGTCATATGCAATGCTTGTTTTTCTAGTGGTACCCCAGGTACAATTGTGCAGCAACTATAAGAATAATGGGACAAATCATACTATTTCTAGTGGTAGTCTACAACTTTGAACAAACCATTCTGTAGTTAGAGAGTAAGTACAAATAGTACATATTTCTTTTGTTTTATATGACCAACTATGTCCAAGCATATTGGTCATTCATTATTTCCCAATATTATTTATTCTGTTATCTACTTTCCCTGTCCAGGAGACATTTGCTAATGAAGTAATTTTTTCTGACTGACACACTGAAAAGCAGAGATGAAAAATTAATTGTGTCCTAGGTAGCTGCTCAAGAGGAGTCAGGGGCACATGGGCACGTGCTGCAGGTGTGCATGAATGTAAATGAAGAGTCCTTAGTCGTCCTTCCCTGCCTCTGAGAGTCCCATCCGGCAATCAGACCTATTAGTGATAATGAAATAAAGATTCAACACAGGAGAAGTTACTTTATGTAGGATTTGAATATGGATTTTTGTTAGTCATTTCAAGCAAAACCTTAGTGAAACAAAAATAGCTACCCTTGGGTAATCATCAAACTTGGTAGCTCAGGAACAAAATTTCCTAATTCCATCTTTATTTTTATCTTCACCATGCAAATTTCAGTCAATGCCATTAAAAAGTCACTCTTGCCAGCAAGTAATCCTCTGTTTACAGGCGGCTAATTCCCGCCCTGATCATTGACCAGCTTGTAGCATAGTTCAAGTTACTGCTGTCAGCCTTAGAACATTTCTCCTAACAAATACTGCTAGTTCAGTGCTAGCAGGGTTGCACAGGCTATGATGAGATGTAGTTACCACCACCCTGGCAAGTTGTTATTTGCGTAACATAACCAGTCCATTGCTGAGTCAGTGCTTGAAGATTCTTGTTAGATGTATGATATTTTATTCATTAGAACACATTAAATAGCCTTAGGTAGAGGTCCTTCATTATTCCATAGCCCTGTTACTGGACTGTCTGGCAGAAGGTGATCCAGTCAATGCTATGGGAGACATAGGGTCTTTCTACACCACAGAGTGTATAAACCTACTTACAAAGCACTAAGTGTGGGAAATTACTAACATCGTGGCCTGGAGTTCAGCATGAGTTGTAAAACCATGGTGAATCTTTGATAAAAATTGGCTAGTGTAGCCAAAACGCTGTCACTACCTGAGCTAACTAATTTAAAGTTAAGCTTGGCTGTGTCACGAGATCCCTTCTCTGAGCACTGTGAACTTAGACACCACATTGCCTTTCTAATCAGTCAGCTTTGTGTTTTGGAGATGATTTAGGCTGTCACAGGTACTGTTAGGAACACACTGTGCCATTTTTTTTCAACTGGTGTGATGAAATATTTCAAACTGGTGTGACTTAGAAAGCTGTTCCAAATTGGTGCTGCTGTTACCCTGCCTTCACTCCTGCTTCCAGCTGCAAAGTCCTTCCTCTTTCCCATGCAGAGGCAGTGCTGCTTATAAGACCAGGCACTGGACCAATACAGAGAGCAAAGCTGGCCAAAATCTAATCCCCCTTTTGGATTAGATTTAGGCTGGCTGAGCTCCCTGATCTATTTAACCGCCCAGTTGACTGAGATCAACTTAAGCTGCCATGGAACTGTGCTGCTAGAGCAAGCTTGGGATTGTTCTAATTTACACTGGCTTAAAGGAAGAAATGAATCTGTGCTTTCATCTCTGTACCCATGATAGGAACCTGTCTTGTCTTTCGGCATTACAAGCTGCATTGAGAGCTGCTCCCTTCTTGTAAATAAGCACAGCCTCAGTTTTCCATTTCATAACTCTAGAGATGGAAGTTTACGGGTAGCCATTTTCCTCCCTGCAGTGCGGTCCCAGATCTCCACCATCACTGTGGCAACCTTCAACACTACCCTGGCCTCATTCAATGTGGGCTACGCCGATTTCTTCAGTGAGCACATGAGAAAGCTTTGCAACCAGGTGCCCATCCCTGAGATGCCCCATGAGCCACTCGCATGTGCCAACCTCCCGCGGAGCCTGACAGACTCCTGCATCAATTACAGTTGCTTGGAGGATACAGATCACATTGATGGAACCAACAACTTTGTCCACAAGAATGGCATGCTGGATCTCTCGGTAATTGGCAAGGAATGAGGAAAGCCAGGTCCCTCTTCTGTCAATATAGCTGTACCATTGAGATCAGGGTTTTGATGGGCTTTTCCTCCACCTCTTTATATGACTTCTCTCAGCAGTACATAAAGGTCAGTCAGATACATTTGTGCATATCGTAAAAGTCTCCTCTGAGATACTGCAACTCCTTTTACTCCTTGCAAGGAGCGCATGTGCATGTGGAATGCACACGTCAAATCTTAAGTGATACTATGTAATGGCTGTGTTCCTGGGGCATGCACCAAGTTGCCTATAAAATAATATAAAACTGAATAGCACCTTTCTTCTAATGGCACCTTAAAACTCACCTTTTCTGCATTCCCCTTAATGACTTGACAGCTCCTGGTGCACTGAAGCAGTGTTCTCAGGCTCACAGATGTCATCTCATGGTTTCCTTTTCTGCCTGACTGTGCCCAGCCTGCGGTTTCTTGTCTTACACCTAGATTGTAGGCTCTTTGGGTTGAGGGTTGTGTGTACTTCTTTCTGAGTTTGTACCGTGCCTGCTATAATGAGTCTCTGGTCTATGACTAGAATTTCCAGGCACTACGTAGTACCAGGAGAGAAAATAAGTCTGACTTTAAATATGATGTTTGAATCTCCCAGGTGGTCCTGAAGGCTGTTTACTTGGTCCTGAACCATGACATCAGTTCCCGGATTTGTGATGTGGCACTGAACATTGTGGAGTGTTTACTTCAGCTTGGTGTGGTGCCCTGTGTAGAGAAGGTTCGGAGGAAGAGTGAGAACAAAGAAAATGAGGCCCCTGAAAAGAGACCAAGTGAAGGATCCTTCCAGCTCAAAGGGGCTGCTTCTGGTGTTTCAGCTTGTGGATTTGGGCCTCCCCCAGTTAGTGGAGCTGGAGATGGAGGAGAAGAAGGAGGTGGTGGAAGTGGTGGAGGAGGTGGAGGTGGAAGTGATGGAGGTGGTGGAGGAGGAGGAGGACCGTATGAGAAGAGTGACAAAAAACAGGAAAAGGTTTGTCTTGCTTCCCTTTATACCATTCCTTGAATGTACTGTTAAGATCTGTTAAGATTGAGCATGCATGTGTATGCAACTGCCCTGTTTTCCCTCCTTTTGTTTTTTGCTCCGCAACAACAAATTAATTTGTTTTGCTCTGGTGCTCACTTGGGGTTCCACTGAAGAAACATGATTGAGAATTCAAGCACTGTAACTACTTCAGCGAAGCAGCTACCGAAAGCAGTTTGCAAGCCTTGCACGGACCTTTTCAATATCTTGTCAAAGTGCCTGAAAGTCTCAATCACAATGTTTTCTTCAGGTTTATTATTCATAACTTAGAAGGAAAACTAGAATCCAGTGTGTGAGCACAGTTTCTTTTCTTTGATGGCCAGAAATCATAAATTTTTCAGTATTGCTATGAGAATTAGCCAAGAGATGCTCTTGCTGACCTCCAAAGTTGCAATTCATAGTAGCATAATACCTAAGGCATTTTAAAAAGATGCTTGTTTTTCTGCTCAAGCAAGCCGACTCTGTTTTTCAGGCAGAATTTTTTGAAGTGCTGAATGGTATTCATAGCAGCATGTAGGGGGCTTCGCATTTATAGCATGACTTTTTGAGGGGAACTGAAAAGGAGGGGGCTGGTCCCTGAACTTGAAAAATAATTGGAGTAAACATTTCAAGAGTACCTACTCAGTAATGGAGTGTCTGAGAGGAGAGAAGGACAGCAATTTGTTAAAAGTAAAATGCTAACACAATGCCAGTGGTTGTGCCAGGGTTTCACACCATCTTTCCCTCTGTGACCCTCAGGATGAAGGCCCGTCTGTCAGCACCCACAGGCTGGCACTCACAATGCTGATCAAAATTGTGAAGTCCCTGGGTTGTGCCTATGGTTGTGGAGAAGGACACCGAGGGCTCTCTGGAGATCGCCTGAGACACCAGGTATTCCGGGAGAATGTAAGAGAATTAAAGCTCATTAAAGCGTCCCCCTTGTACTTTTGACATCAGCTGCTGAGATTGCTGTCTGCCCCCTCTGTAGCTTTCTCTGTATTGACAGTAAATGTGTTGCTCTTCGCCCCAGCTCACAGGCTGTGTTGCAGCCCAGCCGTAGCAGATTTTCAGCTGCCGTGATACCTTCCAGCCCCTGGGGCTTGCTAAGGGTGCACCTGAGGCCCAGGGTGCTTCTCACCACCCCAATGGATGGGTTGTCTGGGCAGGGACAAACACATGGGAGCAAATCCCCTGTGTGAGCTGGTGTAAGTAGTTTTTTGCATTGACGACACCCCAACAGAGTACGCCATTTACAAGAGGTGCAGCTATCTTAGGTTGCGTACCTGAATCCAGAAGTCTAAGGTGTAGTTATGTCCACCTTTCCTAATGGTGATAATGAGTGGTTGCTGCTGGGCTGCTCCATCAGCTCCTGGTGGTTGGAGTGCACTGTGCTTGCAGGCATGTTAGCGTGCTGCAAGGAAGTAGAAGACTCATGCCCTGTTGAAGGGCAGGGTGGATGGTCACTGTTGATTCCTCACATTTTTGGTTCTGCCCAAGTTGAAGCAGTGGCAAATGCCCAGGATGTAGCCCAGACAGCTGACTTCATCCAGAAGAATTTGACTCCTTGAGATCAGTCCAATGCCCTGTCAGATGGGAGCCTTGCAAAGGCTCTCTCCAGCACAGGCCACCTCATCGCCTTGTGTGCTTGCAGCAGGGAGAGTTTTTGATGGCTGTAATGAGAATTTACACTGTGCCCATCCACGGCGCGGTGGGAGCCAGATGCTTCTCCATGGCTTTGGTTAGCCTGAGCCATGCCAACTGAGCTGTAATTTGGTTCTGGGATCTGAGCTAGGTGGCTCAGAAGTGGATTGGCTGCCTCACTATCATGCAGCATTCTGTTAGCTGGACTCCCAGGTACTGAGGAGACTGCAGCAGTAACGTTAGGCCTGGACGCAGTGGGACAAGATGGGGTAAGAGAGTCCCAGTGGTAACAGTTGAAAGGTTCTGCACAAAGCACTGGTTGAACATATACCATATTCATCAAAATGTCAGTTAGGCTTTTATGTTCTGTTGGAGCTGAGCCAGCAAAACATTTAGGCCTATGCATAACTTTAAGCATAAATGAATAGGTCTCTTGGAGCCAAGGTTCTTATCAGACTCATTGAATTGAAGTCTTTAGGAAGAGATTTTCTTACCCGTCTAAGTCTGCTGCATTTTCTGTGCGTTTGTCTGGCCAAACTGCTTTGCATGCACCATTTGTGTTGACTGCATGGACAAGCACATGTCTGAGTTTACTGGAAAGTTAAGCACCCTATTATAGGTAGCAGGAGAGTTAATGTTTCCCATAGAGCTGATATTTCAGATTCTCTAACTCCAGCCTACACGGGGTCCCGGTAGGTTGGATACTTTTGCGATAAGAAGTCGACAATAGCTTTCAAATAAAATGCTATGTTTTGTGTGATATAAATTGGTCACTGGATATAGGTACATCAAATGAGTTGGGTCTGAGCCAGAGGCTGCAAATCAGATGCCTGAGGCTAAGAACCTGTTTCACAGAGGCAATAAGCCTTGACTGAGGTGGTACATTCCTACTTCATTCATATTCAGTGAGTTTTTACCTTGGGGTTGGGGAGAGGAGGAGAGGCCTTGAGATACAGCTGGCAGTGACTTCACCACCACCTCCAAACAGTGGCACCCACACTGGTGCACTGTTTCCTTGTGCTGAATTTCTTGTTGGTGTCAGAGGCGAACTTGTCTTCTGTCACAGGACCCGAACCTTCTGGCCTCTAGGGGAGGTTACTTTAAACAGTACAGCAGAGCTCTGGCTAAGCAAGAGCAAAAAATACCCTGTTCTTACTAGCAAAACTCAAACACATACTTTGGTGTGATGTGATTTGATGGGTATCGTTGCAGGCTCAGAACTGCCTCACAAAGCTGTACAAACTGGATAAGATGCAGTTCCGGCAGACCATGAGGGATTATGTGAACAGGGATTCTCTCAATAACGTGGTGGATTTCCTGCATGCTTTACTGGGATTCTGCATGGAGCCAGTCACCGACAGTAAGTATAGGTGGCATCAGAAACCCTCAATTAAATATTCTTAAATCATACCAGCAGAAAGAAGTCATGCTATCTTTTCCTTTAAAAAAGAAAAAAAATTGTGAATTACTGTCCTCAGAATATATAAAGCGTACCCTCAGCCAGTGAGGGTCGGGGGAGTTGGATCTCTTCTGATTTGACCACCCCGTGATCTCACCTAGTGATCTTGTATCACCCAGTGCACCTGAAATTGAAGGCCTCTCCTTTGATTCATCCTACCTGTTGTTCATGGCTCTTGAAAGAAAATATTTTCATTCAGGTATGCCTCAGGGAGGAAGTTTTCTGGTTCGTGACATGACCAGGTGCCAGCTGGAATGGCCTGTTTAATCCAGGGTTTTGAATGGAGATATAATTGAGCATTAAAACCCTCTGTGGTGCCTCAGGTGAGGCAGTAAATAGCAAGAACAGATTGAATAAACGGGACATGCCTGCAGTGTGTGCATGTGTGTTAATGTATATATGTGGGGGTTTTTTTAAGTTAGGAAAATTATTCCAGGTGCTATTAGAATAACTAAACATTTATGCTGATCACTGCATGCAGCAACAGTTAACAATGACTGTTTACAGAGTGGGAACAGCTCCTCTGAAGCACTCGGGGAGTCTGACTAGTCTATTAGCCTACCTCTGATTCCAGGCGTTTCAGACAAAGCATCAAAATATTATATAGCAGGCTTTTGTGAAGAAGATGCTTATAGAAAGTTTCCCCACATATTCGTCAATTATTGACTGGCTCATGCTTTGAAACATGGCAGCTCATGCAGCTTTTGAAAGTCTGTTCTCTCACCTAATGAAACCGGGATGTTTCTTGTTCATTTAAATGTGTAATTCTTTTTTGACTCTGTCTGAGAGCTTGGTCTCCTTGTGCACCTTGTAAGAACAGCATTCCTGTAGTTCAGAAGATTTTCTTTACATGGGTGTTGTCACTTTGCAGCTTAATCAAAGATCTCTTGGCCTTTAGAACACTAAATAGAAAAGCTGGAGGTATTGTTCAAATTTTATGCCTTAATCTGTGCATCTCTAATCAGAGATAAAAGGAAGCCAGAGTGGTCCTGGTCTTTTCAATCCTTTTTCATAGTACAGCTATTTCTGGGAAGATTTCATCCTTCTATATTTTACCTTTCCCTTCTGTTTTATTTTTGTGGGGTGGGATTGCAAGAGCTGACCATAGGATGTCAGGTGGGGACTTGCCCTTGTCTCATGAATCTGAATCCCTTTACGTGTGTCTTTAAGCCAACTTTTTTAAACCATTCCTAACAAGGGGACTTGCTTCTACTTGAATTTCACAGACAAGGCTGGATTTGGGAATAACTTCACCACAGTGGACAACAAGTCTACAGCCCAGAGTGTAGAAGGTATTATTGTGAGTGCCATGTTCAAGTCACTGATCACTCGCTGTGCTTCCACTACACATGAGCTGCACAGCCCGGAAAACCTGGTAAGCACTCGATTTCATGTTAACAAAGTTACTTTTTCACTTGATTGTCACCAATGAGGCTTTACAGCGAAGAATTAATTCAGTTTAGCCAAATCCCTTGAGCGTAGCAAGCTATGCAGTCACAGTTGAAACATGATATAAATCTGATGCCCTCCTGCATGCCTGCCTTGGAACCTGGGGACTTAGCCAGGATAAAAGTTGTGCACTCTGAATTGCATTTTCCTCTCTGTTCAAGCAGCTCCTGTGGGCTTTTTTTCCCAAATGGTTTAGTGGCATAGTCTGGAGCAAGGGGTTAATGAACAAGACCATAGCCAGCATAAATCAACTTTCAGCAAAGTTAAAGCCAGTTTACTTGGTTAGGGAGATGGCCCACCCGAGGCAGAGTATGTGAGTTACTGAACAGCAATTTGGTAGGTCTTCCCAAGGCTTAGACAAACACTCAGTTTACCAAACTCCTGGAGGAAAGTAAGGTGCCGCTGGTTGCTGCCTGTGTGCTGTCTCCCCAGAGCAGTCATTAGAAAAGATGACATGAGCTCTCTTCTTCCAGACTGGTGCAGAATCTAGCTGCTAATCTCAAACCACCTCCTTTATTATCAGAAATTAGGATTTTTCATGGAAGCAACCAAGAAGCACTCTTGTGCTCCATCCTTACGGCAGAGCTGTAGAGGCACTGAAGTCCAGCTAAGGGGACAGTAATCTTCTGTGAGGGGAAGGGAGGGGGAGAAGGAAAAACACAGTAACATCTTAAACCAGCAGAGTAGTCTGCCTATGTCCAGGTCCTCTTGTTCTTATGGATATTCCTCCTTTGGAATATTTCTCAGCAGAGATTAAGTGGTGGGATGCAGAAAAACATGTGCCATTGTTGGATCTAGATTAGGGTCACCAAGTGTAAATTTTCCTTATAAATTGTATGTCTTTCTGGACCCTATTTTAGTTAGTGTGTAAGGTGAAACTTATCTTTAAGCGTAGCACCATTAATTGTGCCTGTATGGAGAACATAGTATGCAGTGTACATATGAGGATTTCCTGTTGTTGCGTCACTCTATTTAAAGTCATTCTTGTGTTCAGTATCTTGTGAAAAAGAGCCTTGATGAGTATACAGATCCAATTATTTGTTTGGGCTTTTTTTGTTGAAAGCTGGCCGAGCATTTCCTAGCTGGGAATTTGCGGAATACTCCAAGATCTTTCAGGAAAGTTCACAGATCAAAAATCATGTCCTGTAAAACTGTTCCCTCCATCCCCTTGCCCTCAGATGTAGAGGTGATTTGTCACATCAATGATGTGTATGAATGTTCAGAACTAAAAAGAGCCTTGAGCGTAGGAGTAGGTTGGGGAATGAGTGAGTCATTCTTCTCTCTTCCCATGATGTAAAGCTCTGAAATAATTAAGAAAAATCCCAAGACACCCACTGGTTTTGAAACAAAACATGCATTTTTTTTCCACTCTACACCCCCCCGCCCCCGCCTTTAGCTTTTTCATGCCTTTTAAGATTATGGGCTAGATGAATGGGATAAAACGGGCTTTAAGTCATCTTTGCAGCTCCCTCATCTTGCAGCTGTTTTAGCCTCTGATACTTGTACATCTGCTGTAGCCTGTTGCAGAGCATGTTCCATAACAATAGAGCTCCTCATTGTCTGCTGCTTCTGAGTGCGCTAAATGGAGTTGCCAGTTTTGATGCCAACCAGAAAACACAAACCCCGTACATAGAGAGTGTATCACACAACAGGCAGAGGAAGTAATGGCCTGCTGAAGTACCTTAGAAACTATTGATTCTCACTGCTTCTTCACAAACTGCAGGCTAAATTCTTTCATTTTCATGATGTCTTGCTACTCAGGGCTTGTACTGCGATATCCGACAGCTGGTCCAGTTTATCAAGGAGGCTCATGGGAATGTATTTCGGAGAGTGGCACTCAGTGCCCTCCTAGACAGCGCTGAAAAGTTAATACCAGGAAAAAAAACAGAGGAAACAGAGCAAGAGCCAAAACCTTCTGGGAGTAAAAGGTGGGTGTCTAGGAGGCAAAAGACAAATGACTGACTTACGTCTGGCTGTATGACTACATGCACTGAACACAAATGTACAAAGTCCAAGGGCTTGTGTGTTTTATCTTGATAGTATATGTCAGTTCCTGATGTACAGAACTGTACTGTGGCGGCAGTCTCATTTAAAATTTAATGAACTGAGACAGTGATAAGTTTGCAGCAAAAACTGTTAACCCTTTCATACAAGAGGCCTACGAGAACAGTGCAATGGAAACACTAGGAAAAAGAAAGGTTAAGAGAAGTAAGAAGCACAATGTCAGTCTCAAAACACTGTGTGGACGTAGCTTTTAATGTGTATCACATCCTTAGTGTTCTTTATCTGACAGATAAACCCTGGTATGCAAAACAAGTCCCAGAATAAATCTAATCCTGACATGCTTCTTTATCAAAAAGAAATTTTCTCTGGTGCTTTGAGGCTTGTCATATTAAAATGTTGCGAAGAAGGATTAAGAACTTTGAAAAACTCTTAAAAACCTTGGCTTTGCTTCTAAGAGCTGATGTCTTTTTCATGAATGATATATGTAGAGGCAGAAAGTTGCTAAAGAGAGGGTACATCTCTAAAGCTGCTTTGTTGCTCAGCAGCACTGGCTTCCATGTGATGTAGCTATGTGATGACCATGAGATGGGCCATCCATTCACTTTAGCTGATGATTTATATTACCTATATAGATCTGAGGTGGGAAGCGTCATCATTGACAAAAGCCAGGCATCAGCTGCCCCTGATGAATGTCGTAGTTACATCTCAAGCCGCCCAATGCAAACTCCAGAACAGTAAGTAAATATTGAATTGTTTCATGCATAATTGCCAGCATCTTCCTTCTGGGATTAGTACAAATGGACAGTACAGCAAGGACTTATCTCTTTGCATGGTACAACAGATGTGTTGAGTGTCTGTTCAGGAGCTGCTGATAAGATCCGGGTAATGCCTATTTTCAGTGCTGCCAACTGGACCCACCCTGATTTTAATGGGGAACCACTGGAGATTTTCAAATGACAGTGCAGTGGATTTGTCAATATCACATACTACCGTAGCCATGAGTAGAGTGTTAATTCCTCAGAGGTGTCATCACAGCTGTTCTCCATGCTTTGTTTGTACTTCTGGGCAATGACTCTATTGATTTTCAGCTTCCAAGTTGTTGCTAAGGGTCGTTAATCCTCTGCTGCCTCCCAGGAGCCGACCCATTCCTGACCTATCTTGGGCATGTAGTCTCCAAAGATTGTTGCATTTCCCTTACCAGCACAGGTCCCCCTCCAGTTTTCTTAATGAGCAAATCAACCTGCTGTTAGGCGTTGCACGTTTGAAGTCTCTATTGTCCAAAAAATTCTGCCATTTAATATTGAAGTAAATGTAATCAATACTCTTAAGAATTTTAGAAAATTTTATGAATGGCCACTGGTCCCTAAGTAACTTTGGACAAGTCATTTAACTTCTCTGTGCCTCTGAATACCCATCTGTCTTGTTAAAGTGCTCGAGATGCACTGTACGAAGGCATTGCTTGCACAAGGGCCCAGAGCTTTATGTTGTGTATTCTCCTGCATTAACTGAGCCTGAGAAGTCTCACTGTTGCTGAGACTGCAAGGATAACACAAAGGCCTTTACTGCTCTGCAGAACTGCAGCAAGCTGTTCTGCTGTGAGCCCTCCCACAGCCATGGGAGATCTCAAGAGTATAGCAAAATATGCTGTCCCCATTCCAATACGTTAATGAGAACTGTGGCTCCAGCAGGTTCACAAATGGCTATTGTGTTGTCCAAAAGCTCTCCAGTACACATACTTGTAGAAAGCAACAGTGTAGTCATATCAATATGGGTCATTTTGACCTGAAGATGATGGTTTGTTTTTCATGTGTAGGAGCTAAAAATTGGAATGACCTGTTCAGTGGATAAGCTCCTCAGGGTAGAAAAGATGGTTATTTTGTGCCTTGAACAATGTTGAGCATGTTGTCAAACTTGATTATGTCCCACTGAGAAGAGTACGTTTGGAATTCAAAATGAAACAACCTCAAAGAATAGAGAGATTAGGAGGGGGCTGCGGGAGGGAGGCCTCGTTCCCCTGAGCATCCAGACTTCACTGAAGTGCAGTTCACGCTCTGTATGCCTTTTCTTCCAGTGATGAGCAAATCCAAGGGGCCGTTCTGGGACGCAAGGACTTCTGGCGAAAGATGTTCAAGTCACAGAGTGCAGCGAGTGATACCAGTAGTCAGTCTGAGCAGGACACATCCGAGTGCACCACTGCTCACTCTGGGACCACCACCGACAGGCGCTCCCGCTCCCGTTCCCGACGAATCTCCCTTCGAAAGAAACTCAAACTCCCCATAGGTAAATGTATGTCTCTTCCTGTTCTATATACATATTGCATGTGCAGAAAGGCATGGATAGATATATCTGTCCGGAAATATTGCAACACAGTTCCTTATTGTCCAAGTATATTGTATATTCTCCCGAGGGAAGCTGGGAAATGCTGCTCTCTCCGTTTTACAGTCAGGGAACTGAGGCAAAGGAAATGTAAGCAATTTGCCAAAGGTAAAAGAGGATGTCTGTGGCAAAATAGAATATTGAATCCGTGTCTCCAAAGTAGTAGGCTAGTACCTTAATCTCCCAGGCATTGTTCCTCCCTGTAGAAGAGAAATATTCCAATAGCATTTGACAGACAAAAAATATATCTTTTACAGGTCCCAAGACCTGACCTTGTGTGGTTATTAATACATGTAGCACAAAAAGGTTGCCTTCCCCTTTCCTCCCATTTTCCCATACCCTAGCATTGCCACTTTGGAGAAATACACTGCAATTGCTAATGAATAGATTCTGCTTGGAAGCAATTTCTGAATTGTCCTGAGTGGCTTATTCTGCAACAGGGAACTGGCTGAAGCGCTCCTCCCTTTCTGGCCTGGCTGACGGGGTGGAAGATCTCCTAGATATCAGCTCTGTCGACCGTCTGTCTTTCATCAGGCAGAGTTCCAAGGTAAATGTGTCGGGCTGGATTGCAGAGAGCTTGGAAGGACAGGATCTGGGTGGTTTTAGCTGTCCTAGGAAACATTCTGCTCAACATGGACGCTGCAGCCAATGAGGCTAGGTCACAGCAGTCTTCAAAGTAGAGTGCCATGGGAATTTGATACTGGACTTTTGTTGCTCACGGTGAAGACTAGGTTAAACCTACACTGTACTTGTCAGTCTGTCTTGGTTCCTTGAGAGAGAAATGCAGGGTCTGTCAACACACTTCAGGTTTAATTGTGGGTCACACTTCTCCTTCCTTCTTTGTGCCTTTACAGCCTCTTGTGAAAGACCAATCCTTTAAGCAGAAAGCTTAAAAGATTAAGTGCTTCAGCGTACGTAAATCCGTGCAGACCCACTTGTGTTGCTATGGTGATCCACTGTGTTACAGCCCTTCTGTAGATGCTTTATGTCTAAGCGAGGAGGACCAAGAGATAGTGGTACGGCACAGCCTGACCTGGCCCTCTGTCTTTGCACAGGTGAAGTTTACCAGCGCAGTGAAGCTGTCAGAAGGAGGGGGGCCAGGAGGTGGCCTGGACAATGGGAGAGATGAAGAGGAGAATTTCTTCAAGCGTCTTGGTAAATGGCGCACCTGCCGAAGACACCCATCCAAGCTTCATCACACAGAAGAAAAAGATGGTTAGAAATCAGGGTTCTCGTCTCCTTTTTTCTTTCTTTTTATCTTTTTTTTAATCTCTTTCTTTCTGTATTTTACCCCTTTCCCTTTTTTCCTGCTTTCTCCATAGTTTTTGTATCCATTCTAGCCTTCTCCAACTTTTCAGTCTTTGTAACTGTTTTCTTTCCTTCCTTCTTTCTTTTGTTTTGATTTAGAAAAAAACTCTAATAAAGTAAATTTTTTTTTTTAAAAATCAAGACTATCCAAATAAATTCTGCAAATATGACATTTGGGCTTTTTAAATCAAATTGAATTTGATTGATACACTTAAAAAATTAATGCTTGTTTCAAAGCACTTATTCAGTTCAAAATTAGGTGTGTAAATCTTTCATTGCCTAATATAACAATGGGTGTTCCATCAGGTTTTTTGTTTGTTTTGTTTTGTTTTTCCAATTTGTGGCCATTTGACAGTTTTAGCAAAGATCAGCACAGAAATGGAAAACCCTGCACAAACCTTGTTATAATTATCTCTTTTCTTCTGTGTTTGCATGTCTAGTGTCTGCATACCATTCGTTAGGGATGCTGTCCCTTTTTCTTAGCACACAACGTGATAACAACACTACTTTTCCTTTCCACGAACATATATCTAATTGCAATGTTTCTTCAAAATCAGCAATGTTTGAAAAGTGCCTTTATGAATAATACAAGGTCATGATATATTCTGTTTTAAAATGTCATGCAGTCATTCACATCCTCATGTCCTCAGCTCAGAGCTCATCCTTGTTGTCAGGGAGACAGCCTCGTATCTTGAAGTTCTGTTACTGTTTTTTAAGCAAACCCAACCCAACTCCCAAAAACACACAAAAAGGAGTAGATTTTCTTTTTCACCATGATTTCTGTAGCTTTACAGTATGCTACATTCTCTGGCATTATGTTCTTTACTTTCTGGCATTACACTTTGACACTGCATTGTATGTATTTCACCATCATCTGTTCCAGACCTGCAGTATAATGCGTGTAAGGTGCTATACAGGCAAGTGATACTAGCGAAGTATGACTGTATCTTGCCAGTGGAAACCGGTCATCATTCTACCGCTGCAAAAACGCTGGTGGTGGTTTTCAACTAGCTCCTAGGTGAAAAGTATTGTTCCTTTAGAAGGAGAGCACATCATCCCAGCAGCTTGTTGTGGCTTGGTAGCTGAAGGTGAATACCCCCACAATGGAAGGAACTGCATTGTTTTCTTCATCCACTGCTTTGTGCTGAAGTAGGTGTGAAATACTTCCACCATATTTTCTCCTAGCTGTTACTGGGAACAAACAACTGAGGGGCAGTGAGATCTTTATAGACTGCCACAGCTGTTTCTACAATGCTCATGTGAGACGTCCTTTGTATTTTCTTGTAGGAAATTTTTTTTCATCTTTGTAATACTGATTTTATGCTGTGAGTTTGCTTCTGCCTAGAGTGCCTATATTCTTGATTTAGTGGCAAAGATTTAGTCTTGGCCCTGTGAGCATCAAAAACCTTGTTCAGTATGTGTGGCACATCTTATGTCTATAAAAAACTCACATGACACATTAGTATTGGCTTTTTAAACTTTGGAAGTCTTGTTCATACTTCAGCCTTCTGTGAGTAACGTCAGAATTTATGTAATTAATGAAGAGAACTTGAAACGTCTTTTACATGCCTGTGAGAGAAGAGATGTACATGACACATGCTTGGTTTTGACATATGCATGCATTAGAAATACCATAACAAAAGCAATGCAATGGGTTAAAGACAGAGACCCTTGCGTGTTAGTATGAGAAACAAGCAAATTGTGCAGTGATGTTGATGGGGAGTGTTTGGCCATTGCCTGATCACTAACTGAGGCAAAAGGAGAGTATTTAAAGTTTATAAGGCAAAGTGTGACAGTTAAGGAAGTTATATCACCATGTCCACAAGGATCTCTGGTATGCAGTGAAAGCCATTAGCAAAAACATTGGAGGAGTAATACATGCCTCTGTGTGTGTACGCATACTTGCAGCTGCGTAGTGAACTAAATGTGAGGCCTTTTCAGGGTGGGACGGTTTATAACACAGCAGAACACTAATGTTACAGAGGGCCTTCAAATTTCCAGTGCTTCTGTATCTTCCATAAAGATCAGCAGGTTTTATGTGCTTAAGGAGAAGAGAATAAAAGCCTATTGAAGGTGGATGGGCATACTATTAAATCTCTCAGGGTATGATCCTAAAGCATTATTTTGGAACCTATTTCTGCCTTCCCATTATTGTCATTCATGATGCTGTGCCATTACTTCACTCATGCTTTTTCCATGTGGTGTTCCCTCTTGTGTTTTTGGGTTTTTTAACATAGACCAAATTTAAAAGAAAGCAGAGAGAGGAGAAATACATTATAGTAAAAAAAAAAGTATATTAATTTGTCACATCATTTATGAATTGTAATCTTCATTGTGATATATCATCTAGACCAATGGAAATTCTGTGTTGGATATGTGTGTAAGCGTACGTGAATGTGTGTGTGTATATCTGTATGTGTGCACATGTATACATATATATACACATAAATATATGCACATTCATGCATTACAAAATGTTGATTTTAATGATCTTTTTACCTTTACTAAGAACAAAGCATATATACAGAAGTGAGTGACAGTATGTTTACCCTTAACGTTCCTTTGGGCGCGTACTGAGGACATTGTGAGTGACCGCAGAAGTTGCCAGGGTGTTCAAGGCACACCACCACACGCTTGCTCCGAGGGGTGATCTCGCGTTCGCACAGCAAGCAGCTGTGGGGACAGGAGCTTGGGCATCCAGTGTCCTCCTGTGTTAGGAAATGGTCTGTGCTCACCGGGTGAGATTTTTTGCAGGGCTGAGTCACGTTGATGTGAAGCCAGTGAGGGCTCCCCTGCTTACAGCAAGGCTGCTCCAGGACAGCCATCAGCTGCCTCTGAGGGGTTCACTTGCAAAGCTTCAATGAAGTGCGAGGCTGGGACTGCAAAGGACCACAAGGGGCTGTAGTGGTAGACTGTAGGTAGTACCACTGAGCCCGGATGGACAAAGCCTCTGCTAGATCTTTATAGTGGGGGCTAGGGAGATGCCTTGGGCATGCCTTTCTGTATCAGAAAGTCAGGTCTCTGTTCTTTATCTCATAGAGGCACAGCCCTAACAGGGCCCTGAATAGGAAACATTTGTTTGTACCTCAAATGAGTTAGTGTTACAACAGCCATAGCAGGAAGGCTCAGATTGCGTGCTACAGGCTATAAGGAGAACAGGAGGAGTTGGAAGAAAAGGGTATTTGTGCCTACTCGTTTATGTAAGTGTTCTTTCTGCTTGCTTTGTTTGTTTGTTCCATTTTGATGAAAATTTAAGAACGTTTTGTTTACTGGAAAACTGTGTACAGCTTCACTGGAGAGAGAAAAGCCACAGATGTCATAAAGGAGTCTCTTGAAATTTGATATACCTCTGTCTTCAGGGGAAAAGTGAAGATCTGTATTGTCATTTTCTGTTGTGACTATTGTTTGTGGTACCTAAGTGCTTTCCAAGTAATTCTGGGGAGTGCGATCTCAAAGGGACTTTGAGTTTCAGCCATTCTTCTTTCCTGAGGATGGAGAAGTCACAAAGTCCTGTAGAGCTTACATTTTGCTTCTTATCTTTCAAATCCATGTTTAAAACCCATCTTGAATTCTCCATGCAGTGTTCTCTTCTTCAGTGCTTTATCTTTCAGTATTCTGTAAACTTTTGTACTTTCACATGTAAACAGGGCGAGTATTATGGATAAAGACAAAAAGCCCAGAAGCTGACTACTCTTGTTTTTACCAGCCACTTTGGTCTTGAAACTACTTTCCTGATTTCTCATCTGTATCTTTCAGCCACTCTCTCAACTCTGGTACTGACTGCGTAACGATCTTCTGCGTTCAGAAGTGTTCGTTCCAATTGGCGATGGGATTAGTTGATTTGTCGTGTGAACTCTATACATGGAGCTTAAAATCGTGCTTGAAAGAAGCTCCGGAGTGGGGTGCTAGCTTCATTTTGAAAAGGAACTCTCATTAGGGAGCTTTCCATCCCAAAGAGTGCAAGACAATTCAAGGGAGAGAGGCTGGAATGATGATGATACCTCGGAGTTGAGTCCAGTCTCACTTTGGGTGTTCTGGTAATTGCAGAAGATGTATGCCTAAAAAAAGGACAGTACTTGACTTCCATGTAGAACATTTCCAATATTTGCTACTGATTTTTCTGTCCTAGTAGATGATACATTACTAAATTGATACATGAGGAATAAGGCTTATGCATGCTCCACTTTAAGATAGACTTAGAGGCAATAGAGAAGTAAGATAGGAGGTTAGTCAGGAAAAACAGACAGTAAACAAGACAGTCTGTGTTAAAGAGGTGAGGAGGAAGGGCCATATCCTGCTTCACCTAGTAG
Organism: Cariama cristata; assembly: GCF_000690535.1. NCBI lineage: Eukaryota > Metazoa > Chordata > Aves > Cariamiformes > Cariamidae > Cariama > Cariama cristata. The sequence continues at coordinate 29,701 of NW_009618211.1, read as the reverse complement.
ATCCTGGACTTCCATGCTGAGTATGGTGGAATTGTTTTGGGCAGACATCAGTATGATCAAGACCAGAATCTGGCTTGCTGTATGCCTGTTTCACCGAAGTTATGAATATTGTAAAAATGCCCCTGTTATCTTCAAGATAGTGCTTCAAGGTGAGGAAGGGATTTAGACCAAGACTGTACTCGTGAGGATTTTTGTTCCACTTTTTTTTATTGGCGAGAGACTGTGTTCCCTTCTCCCAACCCCTCCCCGCATGCCCTCTGTACTCTCTACCTCTTTAGGTTGCCATAGCTTTGATGATCACTTGACCTCCAACCAAGAAGGAGGAAAATCCAAGAACGTTGTGAACCTGGGAGCAATCCGCCAAGGCATGAAGCGTTTTCAGTTTCTCCTGAACTGCTGTGAACCAGGCACTATCCCTGATGCCTCCATTTTGGCAGCAGCCCTAGATCTTGTAAGTCGTTTATTGGTGTATTTTTACCTGCTGAGAGCACGTGCATACGTGGTGGTCCATTGTTGTTCACTAATGCTGTTCATGCCCGCCCAGAAAGCGGGTAAAGCATCACAGCAATGCCAGCTGGTGGTGCTGTTATTAGGTGGAGTTTTAGCATCTGTAACTGGATGAGTATGCAAACAAAATGGATTTTTTTTATTACATAGTTCCCCATAACTAGATTGTTGCCAGTGCAAGTCTTTTGTTGTCAGTCTTCAAATTTTGCTCACAGGCATTCTGCGTCTGCTCCTAGTGTCAATAATAATCTACAGAATAAGGATTGAAGACTGGATAAACTACCTGGAGAAGCGTAGGCATTCCACTCAGGAGTTCTGACAGAGTTATAAATACATGAGGCAACACTGAACTATTAGTCACCAGAGCCAGTCAGGGGAAAAAACTTCAAATGTCAGAGTGTGCATGCTTTTAAATGCAGATATTGCTACTTCACAGATCCAAATCACAAAAGGGACACAATTCAGTCCCTCCTTCCTGACACTGAGTGTCTCTTCTGTACCTCCTTCCTCCTTTTCCTTGCAGCTGCTGTTTTTTTTAACGGTCCCTTCCATTTCTAAAGCAGTGGCCTTCAGCCTGTGGTTCCAGGGCCAGTGAGGCTTTGTGAGGTGCTTATATGACAAGCACGAGAGCGTGACAAATACAGCTATGAAAAACCAGCCAATTAGTAACTTCTCTGCCCTTCTCTGCTCTTCTGCTTCCTTCCATCAGTGTTTGGATGTCTGCAAACTGAAAAAGACTGAAAGCCACTGCTCTCAGAGCATCCTCATGCTCTCTATCGCTTGTCTTCCCACTCCCCACCTCTCACCTCTTTGACTGTCATGCCATTTGTGCTTACATTCAGTTTTTTTGCTCACTGCTGGAGATGCCAGGTTCGTGGACTCTCTCATTCTGCTAGTGTTGTGCCCTGAGCTGTGCCGCCTTGTCTGCTCCATAGCTGTAGGGATGACACACTCTGTGCACCACTCCTTTATGCGTTCTTCTTAACCTTGCATCCTTAGGCTGCAGATTTAAGCAAGTCGGCGTTAATATTGGCCCAAAGTCGCTGTTGCTATTATCTCACATCTAGCTCTACTATTTGGACTGGTCCCCGTCCATCTTCCAGTAGACAGGTGTTTTCTTCACTAGTTCCCACTCTTCCTGTTGGAGGTGATTGTCCCTCTGGCTGGAAGCTATGGAAGCAGTGGCTGATAGGGAAGCCTGTCTCGTGCTATCACAGTCAGAAGTGGTTCCTACCAGTCAGGGCTGCAGCGAGCTCAGAAGGTGGCTTGAGGAGACAGTCGCTCCTGCCAAGTGTGCTGCACAAAGGCAGTTTCATTCTTCAAGGCTGCCACCCCATTGCGAATTCTAAACTAACACAGGGAATGTAAGGTGCGTGGGCAGGGAGGAGCTCACTGCTGAGAAGTGTGTCACTAAGATCCTTCTGGGAATGCGCTTCTCTGTGTGCTAATAAATCAGATGATAAAACAGGGGTTTGGCAGTTGTGTCCCTATTGCCTGTAAATGTCTTACTTGTTTTTTAAATTTGCCAAATGCTTAAGCTACAGACCAACTTACTCTGTGTCCATGTATGAAGTCAACTGAAAACTGATGGTCAGAGTGAACTGTTTGAAAATGTCTCTTCGGACTTCCAGAGCTGGCTTTTACAACATAGAGTTTGACTCTGTTCCCTTTCTGCTGAATGATGCAGAAGGCTTTGGTATCAGAATTTCTAGGTCTGCAGCTAAAGATGAAAGAAGCCTTGTTCTAATTACAGGCTTGGGAGACTCCTTACAAGTACCTGCTCAGCTGGCATTTTGTCTACAAAGTATTGGAGATACATGGAAGTTAAGAAGTCACATGCGCTGCAGGTGTCAAAAGATGACAGCTCATCAACTCACTGTATTGCTTAATGGCAATGTATGCTGTTATGGAAAATTCCCACATTGTGTGTCAATAGAGCTCACCCAACAGAAGACATTCTGTTTTTCTAACTTCTGTTTTAAGGCTTTTGAAGTAATAGTTTGAATCAGGTTTGATGCAAATTAAAAGATTTTAAAGTAATTTTATACAGCCTAGTTGCTATGGCAACCTTTAAAAAATGAAAGGCTAACAGCTCCAGTTTCCATTCTTTCATAAAGTTTTTGAGCATACTTTTTCATGCAGATTTTCAAAATTCCATTGTTATACCAACTTCAAGATCTTTGATCAGCCTGGATCTTTATACAGGTTTGCCACAGCGATTTAAAGAAATTAGGACAGTGAAACAAAGGCTGCATCCTTACAGAGGTAATGATTTACTTATATATTAAACTGAGTGTTGCCTCAGGTTTAGAAACTATGTAGTTAATGTATTTTCCTAGAAGCAGCATCCTTCCTTGACTGAATTTTATAAAACTACAATCAATTTATGGCTTTGCAAACATTCAGTGACAATTGATAATACGTTGCAGAGAGTTTCATCTTTGTGTCACCAGCTTACATCCAGACTTGGCAACAACAAAATTGATTTTCTTTCCCTTTTAAGAAACTTTGGAGGTTGAAAGGCAAATAATATGATATTTCAGCCTGTGGTCAAGTTTCTGCAGAGGATTCCAACAAACCGCTGTCTAGCATCGTATAAAGATGTTACCTAAAGTATTCTAATTAGACTAGTGTAAATGACTCGGGTGGGGAAATACAAGCTTTCCTTTGACCAGTTTAGCAATGTGGGACACCTATCACCATTACATTTCTCCAATAAGATGTGTGAGCTGATCTCTTCTAACATGTAAGTCTCTTATCCTTGTCAAAATGCCATAATGGCACTGCTTTATGGCAGGGTTTTGTTAGAGAGAACCTACTAAGTATTGGGATGGCAGAAGCAAAATCTAAACTGCAAGAATACTTGCCAGTATCCTGACTCCGTGTCACGCAGGGCCTTAGGCAGGCTCTGCTGTTCCCATGTCCCTGCTTCCATAGCAGAAATATTTGTCCATAGGAGGCTATATGACCTGGAAGGAAATCAGAGATTGCTCCAAACAGGTCCCCAGGGTGTTTCTGTTCCCAGTCATCTAAAGAGCCATGTCATGGATTGTACTTGACCATTTTTAGACATAATCAGAGAGATTTGAACTAATGTTTTTGAGGCAATTCTGCAAGACATTGGTTAATAATTTACAACCTGTCTTCATATACCTGCTAAGCTACTTCTCATGCCAAACTTACCTTGTGGCTAGACAAAGCAGAGTTATCCAGCCAGCATCTTTTGACAGCACTTGAATTTACTTTATTTACTTTTAAAAGTAGATTGTTGCTATTTTGGGCACACTTTTTTTTTTTTTACCTTGAAGAGACCAGTGGAAATGAATTTTTGCTTGAAGTGCCTTGCAGAGTGTAAGAATGGGCACAAGAAAATTGCCATTGGTTGATTAGTCTTATAAAATTCATTGTCCTTGAAAATGAAACTGGACCTAGATGCTCTGCAGTCATAAAACTCTGCAGAATCAGCTTTACTTGAACAGTAATCCAAATCCATTCTGTGTTATGTCCCTCCTCGCCCATGTCATTGCTTTTGCTCTTATTAGTACAAATCAGGTAATCTATTGAAAACCTCCAGTGGGAGTACTTGGAATTTTGTTAAGAAGATGGTGGATTCTTATCCATGTTCAGTTTATACAGTACAAGAACAATTTTCAAAAAGCAAAGCAATATAGTAGGTCTAATGTTAAAAGTGGACTTGTGAACAATTTCACAGGCACGGACAGGCTTGTGAGAGTATTGCTGCTGTGTTAAGTTTTGACAGTGACCATGGTAACTTGTGTTCTTTTCAGCTGTGCACCTGCCTGATTCATTTCTCTCCATTTGTGATGTGTTTCTCTGTGATGTGAATCCATCCCTGTCCATTCTGTCACATCTTCATCTTTCTCTTGCTGCTGCTTCAGGTTTCTCTGAGCCTCAGGTAAGCAATCACAGGGAGCTTGTGCCCCGTGATGTTCAGAAAGTCCTCCTTCATGCAGGAGGCCTTTTCGGTGATTTTTTAATCCAGAACTCCTGCTCCCCCCCTTTACCCCCCACCCTACATATCCTCCTTTAGTTATAGTAGTTGGGTGCTTCCATAATGTTTACAACGTGTGTCTTTACAAGTTTCCTATGTGCTAAGAAATTGTGGCTTTACCAGTGGTGAACTAAAACAGGAGGCAGCTAAGGCAGGTGCTTCATCTTTTCATGTATGTCTCCATGGTTAAGATTTTACTTTGTGAGAGTAAAAGAATAAAATGCTCGCCTGTTCTGTGTTCCATATTGCATGGGAGCAAGAAGTAATTTGTAATGGTTTTTCCAGGTACTAGATATTAGTTTTATTATTTCTGGTTGTCAGTGAGTGAGTGGTTTCAGATTTCTGCCTCCCTTGTCAGAACACTGGGCCAGCTTTAATGTTCTTATTCAAGAGGATTCCTAAAAGATTGCTATTTTATTCCAACATTTGAATAAAATATTCAAATATTGCGGCAAAAAGCTGCAACAGGATGTTGTGTCAGGAAGAAATTAACATATGTTTTCTTGTTAATGTAGACAAAACATAATGCTGCTTTTTTTTTTTTTTTTTTGTTTTGTTTTTTTTTTTGCTCCAGTCCCCTAAAAGGCTTGACTTTTTTCAGTCCTGTTGGCAGTAATTTCTGGCTGTAAGTTTAGCTGCAGTACAGAATTTCTTAAATCAATTCCCAAACTTTTAGAGCATTGGTCCAGAATTTCTTGCTTTCAACTTCTGATTAAAGCAGTATTGGAGGCACTATTTAATAATGTTCCACAGACCATCTTCCATGGTCACAGGGCCCGTCTGTTGTTTATGGACCACAGATGAGGAACCTCCCCTTATAAGAAGATGCTGATCTGTTTAAATTATCTCATTAAAGCTGTCAGCATCTAATGTGTGGAATACATGTTTGTGCTCTGTGAAGTCCCGGTTAGGGAACCTTTCAAAGCCAGCTTGTAAATTGTGGACGTTGTTGTATTCTTAGTTTTACAACCTGCTGGCCACAGGGCTTTTTGCTTGTGAAAACTGCAGGAAAAGGAGGAGGAAATTAAAAGGAAATGAGGAGGACCATTTGCCTTTAGTCACTTTCCATGTCTGTAAAGATGTTATTTTTGCAGAGTTGTAGGCTGCTGGGAAGAAAACTCCTTCCGGAGTCTGAGCTACTCTTTAGGAAACAAATTACAGTGTCCGTTTTTGAACATATTTAAGATTTTCAGAAGCATTCTTTATTGGTCTAACATGGATCCTGCTGAGTGATTTAATACAAGCTAAGATACACTCAATATAATTTCTCCCATTAAAGTACTCTTCCAAGCTGGGGACAGGAGGTTTTTCCTCTAGAAAATAGTCAATCACTTCATAACTCAGCTGCCTGATGTTGTTTCTGTACTAAATTGTCTGATGATTGCTAAGGCCGTTGAAGTTAGGCCAGTGAAATTTTGTTGACTTATGCCAGAAATGGATTTCACTCTCCATATCTGCTTGTCGTAAGTGCAAAGGAGCACCCTTCCTAGTTTCATCGAGCCTCCATTCATTGCTTCCACTCCGAGATCCACAAGCAGAACTTACAGGACAAATGCTAGGATTCAGCAAGTGCCATGCTGCCGTTTGCACCTGCAGTATTTGCAGCCTTACTAGCAAAGGTGAAAAAACTTGACTCATTCCTCCAGTAACAGTGTCAGATGCATGCTTCTGCTTTTTGGCAGTTGAATGGTTTCTGAAAGAAAACATTGCAAAGGGGTACTGATACAAGGTTTTTTATGTTTACTATGTGGCTCTTCCTGCCCCTCTAGTGGTTGGGCTAAGCATAAATGTTCAGTGTTTATGAGCCTTGGCTTTATTAGCTCAAGAGACGAGATCTACGGCAGAAATACTTGTTTCAGATTTGGATGGAGAGATTGCTGAGTCTGTTTGACTCCATGGAGAGCCTGCAAAGAAATTGATTAAAGCACAAAATCCTCTAATGTTCTGGGAGTTTTTCCAAAATATCTGTATTTAAAGTGATTTTTTGCAAACATTTCAGGAAGCTCCTGTAGTGGCGAGAGCAGCCCTGTTCCTCGAGTGTGCACGCTTTGTTCACCGCTGTAATCGTGGCAACTGGCCCGAGTGGATGAAGGGCCACCATGTGAACATTACTAAGAAAGGCCTGTCCCGTGGACGTTCCCCCATTGTGGGCAACAAAAGGAACCAGAAGCTGCAGTGGAACGCAGCTAAGCTCTTCTACCAGTGGGGAGATGTAAGTGTTTGTTTCTCTTCTCCTTACATTAAAAAAATGTACCAAAATGCAAAGGTGATTGGATACTTTACAGAATTTCAGTTCCAGGAAAATGAGGACTCATAAGCCTTATTTCCAACTTGTACTTCACAGCCTGCCAGGATCAGCTCTTCTCCTAATGGAAATGGTCTTGTTAGGACGTAACAGTGTCCCCTTCCCTGGGAAACTGGGAACAGTGTCCCTCTTCCTGCCGTGTTCCCTCTGAGGATCCATTTGGTCCACTCTCCTGTTTCCAGAACTTGTCATATGTGAATGCCTAAGGAAGAGTAAGAGCAGGGGGTGTGATGCTGCTTGCTTTTTTTATAGCTTCCAAATATTTTTAAGCCCAGGGCTGCTTGAGCTAGATGTGGTACTGTATATGCAGTAATGGATTTCACTCTGATGCACTTACTCAGTCTCTCTTTGCACCCATACAAACTGTTAGCACTCATCATTCTTTGGCAGGGAATCCTACAGGGCTACTACATGTCCTCTAAAGAACTGTCTCTGTTTTGAGCTTAGCTCCTTCAAGTTTTATTTGATCGTGACCTCTTACCATACATCAACTAGGCAATTGCCCTATCTGACCCTGTCGGTGCTGCTTGCAATTTCTTTTGAAACCCACTGGGGTATACCTGCTGAAGGTCTGATGCTTATTACAAGTCATTTCACACAACTCAAAATAGTGGGAGAAGTTCCTTTGAACTCTATGGTGCCTGTTACATACGTCTAGCTGGAAATGAGCTTTGTGCTTCTCGCCTCTTTTCACAAAACCGAAGATTTTTACAGTAAGCATCATGATCCAAAAAAAAAAAGACAAAAAAAAAAGATGTAAAATCCAAGGCTCAGGGGAATTTGAAAGCCATGTACTCTGCAGTCTTGGGGTACTTACATAAGCCATGCCAAAAAATCCTTGCTGACCCGTAGGTTAAACCAACAGTTAGGTTAGATTTGGAGACTACTCTTTACAGTGCAAATTTCTTCTCATTTTACTGCAAGGCGTCCTGCCACTCATTAATATTTCTATTTCTTCTCACTGGAGGCTAGAACAGTATAGTTACCTACAGCATCACTGTCCCCCGAACAGACTCATGCTTCAGGATTGGTCTGCACCTAGCACTGCTGAGGTGCTGTTCTTTTATGTCCTTGATGGTGAATGCTGGGCCAGGCTGGTCCTCTGGCACTGCTTTTCCTCCCAGAAGCTCTTTCAGATGGAGCTGGCTGCAAGCGTAGGCATTAGCCACGAGCCAAGCCTGTAGAGCCTGGACTCTGCAAACTGTGCTCTTCACACGGCTGCCTTTGTTGGCTCTGATCAGATTCCGATGAGATAGGCTGAACTGTGAGGAGAAACAGCTTTCTGTTGCTGTAGTACAGGCACCTGCTGTAGAACATGCGGCTGTTTCTGTGTGTTAACTTGCCCGTTTCACTGTGGGCAGTATCAGCACAAAGGGTGGAATGACTGTGCACTCACGTAGCTCCTAAGCAGCTCCAGTACCGAGAAGATGGGCTACCTCGCCCAGCCCAACTCTGCCTCCATGCTACCAAACCCTTGTCAACACTCTACAGCACACCATCCTTGCTGCTTGGTGGCAGCAGAGCTGCTGCTCTGGAAGGAAGATTCTTGGACAAAGAAAAGAATGTATTAGTCTCTGAATGCACTGAGACCTTGTTCTGGTTTTTTCTTGCAGTAACTAAGGCTGGAAATTTGTGCTAATTATGGATCCTTGCTTGTCTGTCATCGCTTACTAATTGTGATATTACAGTGCTATAGTCAAAGTTTAGTGAGACCAAGAATGAATGTAAAACCTTCTTTCCCCACCCAACTCCTTTCATTCAGCCTCCCTAATACCCATCAGAAAATAACAGTGGTAAACCCTTTCCACATGAGGCGGGATTTGGAGTGCTCCTAACAGTGATAAGCCTATTGAGTCAAGCAATCTCACTTGTTATGCTGTCTTTTGAAATAATACAGTGTTAAATCTATTCTGATCAGGTTAGTCTATCACTTCCTTTGGCTGCTTCTGTTAAGAAACATTTCTTTTAAAGTGTGGCATACTCTCCATTTGCTAGGAAAACCAAGCATAATTCATGCAGATAATACCTGTTAGGAATTCAGTACTCATTGGGTAGGAAGCTGTGGGATTACGTATGATTGCTTTAATATTAGGGTGGACAACAAAGCATAAATAATATGTAATCAGTTACTGCTTTGTGGATAGGCATGCAGAACACTTCTTCCTTTAAATGCCTCAAACATGAAAGGGGGAAAACTTGTGAGAGATGTGGAGTTTATTTAGCAATATGCAGGCTCACAGATAGCTGAGATTGGCAACTATTTGCATCAGCTTGCAAACCACAACAATGCCACCTTATTCTGTCTGTGTAGCTGAGTCTACCCTCTTCATTGTTGCTGGATTTCACAGGAACTGCTTGGTAGCAAGGAAGAACAGCTGTAATAAGTGACTGTTTATGTATTTCTGTGTCACTTTAGCTGAGACAGGAAAATTCCATAGTGCTGGCATGATCATCAGTTCTGACTTGTAGAAGATTCAGAAAACCTCTTTAGCATCCTTCTCTGAAACTATCCCAAAACAAAAAAGGCCAAATGGCAAGTGCCGATGAAAACTCTGTGATTAAACACATTTCCTCCCTCGCAAAGTGATATTACAAGATAAATTTTTATGTTCTTGTCTGTGTTCTCTTCACCTACCTGCAGCAAAGAAAATCAAGAAAATCCTTAAGAGCTCTGAAGTGTCTTAGCAGGAAAGCATTCTTCTTGCTAACACACCCTTATCTGTAGCTTTGCTGACAGCACCATGAGGGCTGTTTACATGCTGATAATGATGCTGGCAACCAACCACGAATAGCAATCAGTGTCTTTCTGGAGAATATAACAGTATTCAGTGGAAATCTGTCTGTCAGTGTTCTTTACATGGATCCCCTCTACACCATTACCATGCACCTTCCCAGTTTTTATAAGCATATTGTCAGTTCATTTTCAGAAAGTGTGTCAGGGAGTCTCTCCTTTAAAGATGGAAGCAGGCTTTCCCATGGGCATTCAACAGCTTTGTGGAGGATAATTTCTTAAACAGAAGACATCTCAGTGGAAAGACTTAGCAAAAATCTGAAACACATATATCAAGGGGAGAAAGAAAAGTGGAAGAAAATAATACAAAATAATGACCTAATCTCCTCCTGCCTATCATGTGCCAGTTAGGGGGAGGGGGGGGAGGTTGTTATTTAACCAAATCTGCAAAAATTTTTCATCCTGAAATTTGACACGGTTTGCAAATTTTGGTTGGAAAAAAGGGGGAAATAAACGATGAGTTTGGTAGCAATTAATCTCCTATCATCCCTTTCTACTTTACTGCACTTCCCAGACAATAAAAATAAAGCCAGGACTTTCTGTTCTGGCTGGAACTTCTCCACAGCCTGCATAGGGCAGAGCCTTTGACCACCAGTGAGTTGGGCTGAAATTCTCACCTCCTTGTGCTTTCTCTTTCTCCCTGTCTGCAGGCAATTGGTGTCCGCCTCAACGAGCTGTGCCATGCTGAGAGTGAGAGCCCTGCCAACCTGCTGGGCCTCATTTATGATGAGGAGACCAAGAGGCGCCTGAGAAAGGAGGATGAGGAAGAAGACTTTTTAGATGACAGTAAGGAGACTCCCTTTACTACAAGAACCCCCGCTTGTAAGAACCTCTGCTTTAGGAGCACTTAATTTTTCTTCTCTTTTCATCCTCTTGCCACCCAGCTGTATTTCCCAGTCCCTCACCTTCACCCCAGCTTCCTCCCCTGTTCTTTCTGTGCCTGGATGTACAACATGACAGATGGGTAGCAGCACTGAGGGACTTTGAAGGAAACGGGAAGGGAAACAGGCAGTGAGTTGCAATTCCTGTATACTGGCAACTGCAATTATAAGCAGGGTAATAATTTATTTCTTGAGTCTTGCTGTCACCTGAGCATCAAAAGTGGTTCAGACTCCCATTCTTCTCAGTTATTTCTGCTAAAATATTTGTGTACGATCAGCTGCTTTTCTGATTCTTAACACTGAAGAGTCATCTCCTCACCTGATGTGAATTGGCACAGCTCTACCAAAGGCTTTTAAATCTTGACTTCAGTATATTTGCCTGATTCTCAAGCAGAAATATAGCACAATGGTATAAAAAGTATCATTAAAAATCTGTATAACAACAAGATGAATAAAACACACATTTGTGTATGTGTGTACATAAGGGTGGGAAAGGGGGTGACAGATCACTGATTCTGGAAGTCTAGATAGGCATGCAAATTATAACAAATGCTGTGAATCGAAATAAATTAAGTCAAAACACATACTGGTGTAGGTGAAGGTGGTAACAACTTATGTCCTTTCCCAACACCATTTGTATATACGTGTGTGCTGTAATGTACTGGTTCCTGTGTACATGTACTGTTGTTCACCATTGGATGTAGCGTGCTAGCACTGTTTATGTATCTTCTGGTTTCTTTTTCTCTGGTTCTGGGTTTGTTTTTATCACTGCACAAAGGCCAGCTTTGGAGTAGAGAGGAGCAGGTAGGAGAAGTGAAATGGCATTTGTGGGAAATGATGTTGAGAGAACGTATGGGCCCCAACCTAGACCTTCACATGTGCCCCTATGTGGTGTGCCAGCGGTAGCAGCTACGTGAATGTGGGTGGCTGTTCTGGGTATTTTATTAGCCCTTTAGGAGATATATCCAAAGCAGGAGGAGGGTGCACCCAAAATTTTCCCTCTCCTGCACTGTGAATGAACAACTGCATTCCCATGACTGAGTGACAGAATAGGCTTTCTTGTCCCTATTTGGCCACTGATACCAGACACTCAAGGAGATGTGGAGCTGCTTTAAAAGGGTGACCTAAGACAAGCAAACAGAGAGAACAGGTTGTGGTCTAGAAAGCCATTTAAAAGCTCAAGTACTCTCCTGAAAGCCAGGGTCTGAAAATAACTGATCTGCATTCTTGCTGAAGGCAGAGATTTTTCAAAAGCTGCCCAGTATGCTGTAGGGAGTAGATTGAGGAGCCTAAAATATGCAATTGGATGTTCTGTTACACTGTACGTCTCAGCTGTATTTGATAGTTCAGATTATTTTGGTCCCTGCAAAGTCCATAATTCATTACTGGTAATCTGTACAGAGGAATTAGCAAGCATCACAGAATTAATCTGGTTTTATCTGATCGCTGAAGTGTCCTCCACTTGTTTGGTTTGGACTGTTTCTTTGCAAAAATTACTTAGATCATACATGGGAGAAAGCAAGTGAAAACACAGATCTTTCTGAAATGTATGTAGATGGTAATATCAGGCATTATTGAAAAATGAGTGTGGTTAGTTGTTGTCAAAACTAATTTTTTTATTTATTCTTATTGTTGTCTATTATCCTAAATAGTATTTTTCAAATTGATCAAGGACTGAAGAATCCTTCATGCTTTTCAAGCTTTGAATGGCATTAGAAGGGTTACAAAATGTAGAGCTTTTGAAGATGATTGTTTAGACTCAGTTGAGACAAAACTTCGAGTATTTTGATAGTCCCTCTTCCCTTTCCCACTTTGTTTTAGGTTAAGCATTTGAATGTGTAATTTGATTGAGCAGTTTGATAATTTTTTTCTTGATTATCTTTAAATAGCATTTGGATCCTTTGCATAAATAAAGAAGCCTGACTTCAAAGGAGGCTGTCTTTTCTAGTTATCAGGGTTGTAATTAATAATAGCCACAGTACCTCTTTGCTGGCTAGTCATAACTCCATGTATTTTGGGAAATTTTCCTATATTTGAAAGTGACTCTTTTCTAGAACTGCAGAAGATTTGGCTGAATGCAAAACTGTAAAGGGAAGAAGGTTCTCTACTTCTTAACCTGTATTAACTTTAAATGCAGTGTATACAAAATGCTCTATGATTAATGTTAGTTTAGTAGGTACTTCACCATAATATAGTATAATATAAACTATAGTACACTATAGTGTGTTAGTACTATTGCACGTACCGGTAAATACGTGGATTGATATTTGTTTGACTATATTCCTTTTAGCATAGGAAAAGTAGCATAGATAGAAGTCTGGGTTTTCCTCTTTTTTAGTGGCGCTTGCATTATGCATCATATGTGAAAATGTCCATCACCTCTTAGTTCCAGATTTTGTATAATCTCCTTGCTCACCATAGCGATATTTTTTCCTAGGCACTGTGAATCCTACCAAATGTTGTTGTCCTTTTGCACTGAAAATGGCAGCCTGTCAGCTTCTCCTGGAGATAACCACTTTCCTTCGAGAGATTTGCCCAGGCCACGTACTGAGCCTCTTGTGGTGAGTGAACACACATTGGAAAGGGAGCCATGCCTGCAGAAGTCATTGGGCTCTGGGCCTGTCTGAGGAGAGGTAGGGTGGGGTAATAACTCAAGTGGATCTCTGATGCAGGGAGAAAGGAGCCGTTGTCTGGTCAGTAGAAGATGGGCAGGACACATCAGAAGGGTTGATTAAGAAGATAAACTGTGGAAGCACAACATGTGCTGCAAGTTCAAGAAAGTTTCAAAATAGAGAAGAGAGCAACAGATGGATTGAAAAACTGAGTGTGGGGGACCTGAGAGGTGTGGGAGGCGGACTGCAGGAGGTGACAGCTCACATGCTACCTAGCTGATTCAGAGGGCAAGTTGACAAGAGAACTGAACAGGGCAGTTAGGAGAAAGCAAGAGGATGGTTTACAGAGAATTTGCTGGAGCTTAAATGTTGCAGATCTTTGGTTTGGGTTAGACAGCAGAACTGAAGGGACTAGAGGAAGAAAGGAAAGAAACAGAGACAAAGAAGCAAGGAAAAAAATAAACTTCTATGAGACTGAGAGGCACAGCCAAATCCTGGCGTGAATAGTAAGCTAAATGACTGACTAGGTGACAACCAATTTGGTGAACAGCAGAACCCATGAAACCTGATTTCCAGTGATTTGTTCTTGTGTGGATTTTCTTATGTCTAATAGTGCAGTTTAACATTGCCTTCAACCTATTGTTTCAGAAAATACACAGGCACTCAGTTGTCTTGTCAAATTGAGTTGAAGGTGACCATCAGCTTCAGAGGTGGTTAGCATGGAATGAGATGAGAATTGAATGGCAGACACACGGTTTCATCTTTTAAGCCTAATTTCTTTAGGAAATCAGATTAAAAATTATAAAGAAAGAATAAGAAGTCAAGTTTCCAAGTGGACATCAAGGATTTAGCCTTACTATTCTGGTTTTTGTTAATGACAGGCTTAGACCAAATTTTGCTCATGACAATTGTGCTTGACAGGCTGATTTGGCTGGGCATTATAGTAATTAGGTTCTGAAATTCACTTCAAAGGCTGTAGATGACCTATGATGAAGTGACTCAGCTCCCAGGTATGCAAGAAGGGCAATTTTAAAAAACGGGGATAAATTCAGCAGAAGTCTTTGTAAACACTTTCTTGATATTTTTACCATGTAATAAATGACTGCATCCAAAAGCAGGGTAATACCAGGGTTTAGAATTGGTCTCAGTAAAGTAGTTAGGCTTGGAACTAAGAATATGTTGGGTAATGAAGGTCAACATAAATTTGTGCTTTTGTGCCAGATAGAAATGCAAGTGATTAATGGCTTTTCAGACTTGTATATGGGAGAGAAGGAGGAGGAATTATTCTGTGATGCGTAGGCAGAAGAAACCTTAAGGTCACGTTATGCAAGAGCCTATTAGAGAAAATGGCCATAGAGTACTTCTCTCAAGTTTGTACGGAACAGGGGCAGGGGGAAGAGCCAACAACACTCCAGATTAAAATATTAAGTCTCTGTATTTATGGAGTCATGCTTCCTTTCCAAGAGAATCAGGTATGTAATGTCATGGTCCATAAAGCTGAAGTTCCGGGAGAGCGAATCTCGCTTCCATTGGTGTTTGTAGGCATACCTGTTCCATAGATAGGAGGACAGACTTAGCAGCCTTGAAGAACTAAAGCATTTTTAACTGAACTAGTTGTGGTGAACCAGTTTAACTACCCACAGTCCATCCAGACTTGCCAGGCTGAGGACATGAGCACCCATACCTATGTTTGCGTGAGGTACGCAGTCCTTACTGAAGGTTCAACCAAAGCCTTTTGCTGAAGCTGTGGAGTAGATACAAGCTCACTTTGCAAATGGCTGGGAGTGATGAATACATTCTCTTGGAGACTACCGCTGCCACAGTAGAGCCAGAGAACTGGAACTTGTCATTTGCTGTGGTGGAAAGTCATCTTAGCTTAGCAGGTGCTGAAGATAGATAGAGTCAGACTAACTGTGTGCTGAGAGAATGCATTTCATTCTGTTAGGCGTCTGTCTAATTTGTGCAGGCAACAATTTCCAGGGTAAGTGTGTTGATAAACAGCTGGGAGGAGTGATGTGTTTAAACACTCCAGGGAGCGGAACTCTGACCGTGCCCTAGGAATACACCTGTACTGCTGTCATGGCTCACCTTATGCATGCTAATTTATGAAGCTGCTGTAATTCAGACAGATTTGATCACAGATTTTCATCCTGAAATGCTTTAGCTTTTGTTTCATATCCTAAACTCTGTTAGATACGCCTTAAACTATTTACATGGCAGTTTTCAATCCTAGAGATACTACAAATCATTACTTTAGACACCCACCTTTTTATACCCCAGGTTTTGTTACTGAGCAAAGTCAAAATATTTCCTTTATGGCAATCAAATGTTCACTTTTCTGACAATCATTTAAGATAATTTTCCCTGGAGACGCAAAGCTGACTGCAAATGGTTTGGGACCTTCAGCTGGTGTTAGATAGGCTAGTTAACCCATTTCAGCACAGCTCAGTCTAGAACATATGTTTGACAAGACTTTTTTTTGGGTGTGGTTTTTTTTTCACAAACCAACTCTTAGAGTAGCAAACTTTGTCACTACCCAAGTAGCTCCCAATAACTTCTGTAGAATAACCATTTTGGATACTTTCAGTGATCTTATCATTCATCAGCCCTTTATTCACAGCAAGCAGCTTTGTGTCATCTTAGATTTCCACTAGTTACATTTTGGGTGGGGAAGTCTCAAAGCTGATGATATCCCCGGTCAAAAGGCACAAATGATGTTCTTAAAGAGCCCAGCATTTTAACTGTGTTTGCCAGTGTGGGAGTGCACAGTCTTTCTTTCACTTTTTCTAGCTGTGATTAGAGAAAGCAGATGATAATCCATAGCTTGTGGAATCTTAGGACTTTTGCTTTTTTTGGCCCAAATTGGTAGCCAGTAGGTGGCAAAAATGGTGCCATTTCTGTTAATATAAGAAAATGATGGTGCAAACTAGCTTCTCTTTGGTGCAATGCTGTTTATTTTCCAGAATTTAAGTCCAGCTAACATTTTTGTTGCTCCTTGTTTTCCATTATGTCCTTTCTGCCTGATCTGCACGCAGAAAGTTTGCTCTGGGCCGTGCTGTCGTGGCTGTTGCACTGTCAGCTAGCTTTCTCTCAGCTTTTCTGCCTCTGATGAGTACAGTGGCGACACATTCCCTCATCAACCACAGGGAGCCTTTTGGAGTAGGGGTCTAACTGTCCACCCAACATCTTGGGCAGCAGCCACCTTTTATTGCCACCTATCCAGTAGGTGACATTATGTGTTTTCACAGTTCACGTGCCTGCAGACAGGGTGCCAATTCACTCAGCAGTGTTAACCAGAAATGTGTGTTAACACCTGTTAACTCTTCCATCCTGACAGCGTGGCTCAGCATGCTGCAAGCCCAAAGAGTAGTTGGATTAGAAAGTGTCAGGGTAGATGGAGAACTGTGTGACAGAAATAAATTCCCATCTGAAGCAGTTCTTCCTGAAGCTTCTGTGGTTGCAGTGAAAAGCATGGGGGCTCACATTGCTTGCACATCTGTGTGGTCTATATTCTGCTACAGGATCTGGAGAGCTGCAGGCTGCGTCTGGACCCTGAGATGGACCGGCACAGGTATGAAAGAAAGATCAGCTTTGCTGGGGTTTTGGATGAAAATGAAGATTCAAAGGATTCCCTGCACAGCAGCAGTCACACCCTCAAATCTGAGGCTGGTTTCGAGGAGAAAAAAGGTTTGTCAGCACAATAAGGTTCTTGTATTCTCAGGGCTTGTGAAGTGGCGCTTGATTATATGTTTTCATTTGCATAGACTGCGATAAAAAGCAGGCGGCCATGGAGTCACGTGGCTTTGAATCATTTCTGAGATGCTTCTGGCCTTCAGGGTTCAATATAACAAATGTGAGAAGCAAAGATGTTAAATTTTATAAAACACTGCTATGACTGAAACCGATTGAGAGCATTGCAAGATTTCTAAAAAGGAGGATGCCTTGTTTGAAACTGTCTCTCAGTGGGATGCTGAGAGAAGCATCACTATTTGATTCACTTTAAAAATAAAGATCAAAAGTGTTCTTGTTTGTTTTTTTATTCTGATTACAGTTTTTCATTTGGGGAAAACCACACATAGGAGGGAAGATGGGGATCTTTCGGTGAAAATCTATACCGGTTTGGAAGTCATGGCATCTCACAGAATTAGTGGTTGATCACTTGATCTCTTGAATTCTTTGCTACCACATGAAAAACACACACCTGTGTGGCTTTTGATGGCTAGCGGATTAATGTTACCAACATACTGTATACTGTACAAGCAAACCTCAAGCTCACTGTGTTTGCTGAGAACAGCAGATTGTTTCCATTTTTGAGCCATCTCATGCAAAACTCACATACTATCTGATGGTACAAGTGTTGCAATACAATATACAGTCATCGTGCGTATTTGCAATTAGAGGCTAAACCACCAGACAGTACCTGTAAATGATTCTCCCTCTAATAAGTTTTCTAGAACTGTTTAAATTCTGTCTCATAATAACCATATAAAGATGCAGATGTTTGAATGATAATTTTGGTGATTGTTTGAAAAGGATAAATGTTTGATGATTGTTTGAAAAGGATGGAGTCTGTGGCTGGTTATCCTCTAGGAACTGTAATGTGTATTAATGATTCAGAGGAGCTTTTATTGAATTCAGGAGGCTTTGGATAAAGTTTTCGTTGTCTTCAGCTGTGACCCTGCCACAATTACTGGAGAAAATATTGGAACTGCTTCCAAGACTTACATGGTGTAAAACTGCCTCCAAAATTGTGTGGCAGGTGGGACAGTTACTCCTGTGAAGACAGCTAGGTATCCACCTAAGACAGGTGAGCTGGATAAATTCATGCTCAACCTCATTTTTTGTACCCTTGGCATATTGGCAGCCCGGAGAAATACACAGCTTTATGGTCTGTCTGATAGTCTAAGATCAGTGAGATAAGTTGTCACTAACTATTTAGAGGAAAAACTTGGTTTTGAGGTTGGGCTTTTTTTGAAGATAGTTGTGACAGTTACTTGAAAGCACTTTTCAGCCTCTCAGGCAGCAGTCCCATCCACCTGAGTGGGAGAATGCCTGCAAGCACGCAGTCCTGCTGGAAGATGCTGGTGGCCAGTCTCTAACTGTCCTATTTTTCTTAGAGACAATGCTGACTTAAGTTTTCTTTCATGTGTTACTGTGCTACAGGCATAATGCAGAATTGAGTTATTTTTGCAAAGATAGTATTAACTTTCTGCATCCTTGATTCTGTGAAACTACATTTTCCCTGCCATTTCAGTTGGGTTGTTTTCCCATTCCCCCTTTTCCCTAAGCTGTCATGTAGTATTCCTTTACTAAAGCTGCTCCTTTACTACATTTTAGAGATGAGAAAAGTGATTATGGTAGGAGGGCTGAATCCTAATACACTAATATACTCTAGCAAAAATGTATTTGCAGTATTTTGGAAGCTAAATAAATGTAAGATAATGTTATATTTTAAAATTACAATAATGATGTTCTTTTCTCTGGCCACAGCATATTCTTCTGGGGATCCGCCCGGGCCAAACATAACAGATGCAGAGGCATCTTTTGCAATCTACACTTTTCTAGATGAGAAAATGTTGTTGTGTGAATGTAACTAAATTTTTCTTGCCTGCAGTGACAGGTTTCTTTATCTCAACCTCTTTGATGAGTACTAATCTGTTTCCTTTCATTTTTTCTGGAGTGTTAAAAACTTTGCTCTCATTGCTCACCCCAGGCGTGGCTTAACAGCTATCCAAAAGCTACGAGTTTACTGTATAGAATCTGCTCCAGGTAGGTCTGAAATACAGACACTAAAGCTAGGTAGATGCAGGCTCTCAAAGGATCGTATGTACTATTTGGGTGCTAAAATGGGATTCTGCAGACTTCATGAAATGCAGTTACAAGTTCTTAAGTTGTTTGGTGTTCAGGGGAACCGAGCCACTGTATCAAGGCTGATCTGATTAGAATCCAAGCAGTCGTGATTGCTCAGGAACTCAGCATGATCACTGGGAGGGATGTTCTTTGGTCACTCAGTGGTGATTTGCCCAGCTGATTCACGAGGACTGAGGAGTAGCTATCAAAACCTATCCAACTGTCTTCGGCCAGGACGTTAGCCACTGGAAGTAGGAGTGGGAATTGGGTTCTGGAGGAATTAGGGTCATTCTCAAGAGTAAAGGTGTATTTGATTTTTTTCCTGAAGCGAAAATACAATTCTATTAAAATATTTTGCTTACCTATGGTATCCAAAAAGCCATATCCTGTTCATTCTCAACAACATACCAAAAGGTAATCAATCACACGGGGCCTTGCCTGATTAGACCTGCAGTAAAATGACTGAGTGTTGCAACATTTGGACTGACATACCGCTATGTACTGCCTTTGAACTGAGAGGAGAATGAAAGTGCAAACGGTTGGTGCTTTGAACATTGAACCATTTCATGTCTGTGCTCATCAAAAATGCAGAGTGTCAATGGATGTTGTGAATGCCTGAAAGCTGCTGATTTGTCTGAAGGAGAGGATCTACGTGCTCCTGTTTCCTCTAAAGCATTCTAATGATGAAGAGTAACATGCAGAGACACGGATTTATGCAAATCTTACTTCAAAGAAGTCTTGCGTGCTAACCTCATGAAGCAGACTACCCTTCTGCAGTCTCATGTGCTGTATGAATAAATAATTGATCCTACTGCAGAGCTCAGTGAGGTTTACAGAACCCAGGCCCACAGGAAAATAGGTTTGTTCATGGTGCCTTGTTCACGCTTGGGATTCAGCCATCTATCCCTAGCAAGAAGTGATTCTGCACTAACGTAAACCCCAGGGGCTGGCAATGAAAACTGCAATTTACATCCATTGGGCAGATCCTGTTTCCTGGCCGGAATTGATTCAATTTGGTGTGAATCGTAGGTTTTCCTTGTCCACGTTTTGGGTTTCTGTTAGAGCAGCTGACTCTACTTGCTGGTGGTTGAACGAGGGCTAATTCCAAATACAGTCAAGGTGACGTACCAGGTCTCCAGGAGATGAGGTGCTGAACACATTTCCATAAAGCATCTTTACTGCCTGATTGATAGAGCTGCATTGGCGGTGGCTTTGGAGGGAGCGTCTGACCCACATTCCTTGGTAGAAGAAAAGACGCTGCAATACAGGCTGGCAGCAAAGGGGCGGGAGGGAGGGGAGGGCCAGGATATCTTTCTTTTTTAAATGGGGAAAAATTAAGGGGAAAAAAGTCCTCTCTTATTCTTTTAATACAGTTCCCAGCAGGAAGATCAGGATAGGAGGCTCCCGCTTGCTCCAGATTAAAGGAACCCGCAGTTTCCGGGTGAAGAAGGGGGGTTCCCTTTCCAGCATTCGCCGGGCCGGCAGCCTAAAGAGCACCAAGTTATCACGGCAGGACTCAGAGTCTGAGAATGAGGAGCTGCAGCTGTCCCACAGCAGGGACACTGTCACTGATATAGGTAACTTAGACGAGTGGGTGGAAAGGGAGGGGACAATAGGCAGGACCTAAACTCTTGATGTGATTGCAGCAGAGCTAGAAATGACAAGAGACCCCCCCACACCCCAGCAGGCTAGGAAAAACCTAGAGTCCTTTTCAGGGATTGCCTGAACCTAGGGCCTGGGAGGAACACGGTTCAAATCCTGGGTGCAGCGTCGGCTCTGTGCACGGGTTGTCAATTCAGAGCTCCGTGTTAGAGCATGAACTCTTGGAATGCTGGTGCCTGCCAGCCAAACGCATGCTGTCCTTAGGGGAGCACATGCATGTGTGTATATGCACATACACACACCCCTAAATCATATGATATAATGACTATGTGAGGTCATACGCGTATATGATATTTTATTGTCCATAGTAACAGGAGATATATATATATGTATGGACATGCACTTCATATTCTATGTAGGATATGATGTCATAGGCATGTCATATGACATGTAATATATATATTCCTATACGTAGAACATAACATGTACATGCTACACACTGTATTTCTACATATTGGCATACACATATATTTTTACAGTTTACAGATGCCTTCCTTAGTCTTCAAAAGATGGATCACCATACATTTCTCTTATGGGAACCAAATGTGCATCCTGCCACAAGAAATCTCCATCTCAGTTGAAGTAAAGGGGCTCCCCCTGCTAGGGGTGTTAACCAAAAACTATGGTTTGGATATATTTGGAGCTGAAATAACCTCCCAAACTTCATAGTCATTTTTCTGTTGCCCAAAAGATGCTTCAGTAGGTGAACATGGAGAGTGGGGTTGCCCATTCTGTAGACTTTGGCAAGTCACAGCTCACTTAAAGAGGAGAAAGAAAGGATTAACGAGATTTCATCCCCAGCCATCTCTTAACAGCATTGCTAGTTTTATAGGAGGCCCATAGGTTATGAAATGGCTAGAGGAAACACAGGGATCAGTGAAGTTCCCAGAGAAATCTCTCCCTTGCCTGAGTTCTTTAGAACTAGCGTGCTCGAATCAGGATTTTTTTCCCCTTTCATCCCCATGACATTAGCAGTTTCCATGGGCAATTAGCAGTGACTTTGCCCATTGGCATTTCCAGTTGGATGCCACTTCTGGTTGGATTTTTGTTGACATTTTTAACCACAGAGCCCAGTCAATGCAGATCACTAAACCAACCATTTACAGCATCTGAACGGTGCAAAGGATTTGTTTCTGATGTTTTTTGTTTACCTTCTCCCCTTTCATTAAAGAAAAAAGCGGGAAGGGAGCAGTGTTTGCTACTGACAAGATGGCCTGTAAGCCAAGGCTAAATGGTTCTTGTAATTGTCAAGCCAGCATGATACAAGGATTGGGGAGGGGTGTCCAAAAGCAGTCTTTCCAGTGTGGCATATTCTGTGTACTCTGGTCTGTTCCCACAAGGCTGGCCTGGCTTACAAGTGCTGTCCCTAGTCTTAAAGCACATAGGGAGCAATAAAAACAACCACCTTTTGGGTATTTTTCTTTTGAAGAAGGGAGCCCTTGGAGCGCGAGCGAGCCTAGCATTGAGCCCGAGGTGCTGAGCAACACAGGCACAGAGGAGAACTATCATCGGAACATGTCGTGGCTGCATGTAAGTATGAGTCGCCGGCAGCGCTCTCAAGGATGGAATTTTCAATAGGAAAACCTTTGTGCTGGCAATAACCAGATCACAATCTGTGCTTTCTCCATGTAGCATCAAGGATCTCAAGCGTAAGTAAGCTGTGACCTTTGGAAGTCGTCTGTTTGCCATTTCTAAAAAGGACTAAAACCGGAAAGTTTTTGTCTTGCTCCCTCTGTTTCATAGATTGAGTTTATAAGGGAAAAGGGACTATTTCTCTCTAGGTGTGCAGGGACAGCCATGCTACCTCAGCTGAAAAATCCATTAGCTCAGTATCTTATCTCCAGTGTGGCAAGTAGTGGGTAGTTCAGGCAGAGTATCAGAATGGGCTACAGGGTGAGCTGGGCTCCCAGCTTCTAGGAAATGGCATTTTAGAAGCTACTTGAGCTGGAGGTTCTGTTGTGACCACTACATTTACTAATTACCAGAGGATTTTTCCTAGGGAGTTTTTCCAACCCCTTTTTGAGCCAATTTATATATTTTTGTCTCCATTAACTCTATGGCAATGAGCTTTAATTATGCACCTTATGGGGAAAAAAAAACCTTACTTTTGGAACATTTTATTTGGTTCCACTAGATGCATTCTGTCACAATGTCTAACCCACCAGGGCCTTGTGTAGTTTTGACTCTATCCAACAGACGAGGAGTGCAACAGTGCAAATGTGGTTTGGTCACGCAGGGCCTAAGACGTCCATTTTGGTGATCTCTGTACCCATGATTTAGACGTGCCAAAAGTCCGTTGGGCAGGTCCACACAGTTCAATCCACTGGTATCCTAGCACTGTATGCCTCTACCTCTGTCACCTCATGATGCTCTGTGATGGTGCAGTACAGTCAGTGTGTCCTTGTGCACACGCTTTGCAGAAAAGTTGGATTGACTCCCTGTGCACAGATTGATTGTATCCTGTGCGCGTATATGAGGACAGATGCCTTTTAACTTCTGCGTTGCCTTTCGGAAAGACAACTGCCAATAATAAGTTGATATCCCCCTCTTTTCTCCAAGTATTTCACATAGTCTGCTCTCAACTGCCCTGTTCCTATGGGGTATGGGCAAGAACGGGCTTAATCCAATACTGTGATCTCAGAAGTAGTTCTTGATAGTTGTCTTTTTTGGAAGAAGAGGGCAGGGCAGGGAACTCGAATGTCACGTCTTCCAAGCTAGTACCTCAATCCCTGGACTACCCTGTTTCTCTGCCAGTACTCTAATGCTCTTGGTAATGATTACCTCTCATTTGGAAATTCCAGTGTACTAAACTGAGTATGTTAGACATGAGAGTGTATACTAGGAGATGAATTGCTAGAGGATAAAGGCATCTCCCTAGCTAGCAGCTTAGGATAAATCATAGTGCCTTTGCTCAGTGTGGGAGAAGGCATGAACTCATAAATATGAGGCATAAACTGAAGGGAACTTGAGATACTTGTCTCACTTTACATGTGATTAGCCTGCATAGGAGAAAGGAAGATTTGAAAAATCATCTGTTCCAGCTAATGCCACGCAAGTACCGATATCGCATGAGAACTTTCCTTTTTTGTTTGTTGGAAAGAAGGTGTGAGTGGATGGTCACTAAAACCACAGGCAAAATAAAAACCTGCTTTCCGTAATGGTCATGAGCAAACCACTCAAAAGGATCACTGGTTTCAGTTGCTCCTGTGCATGCATGAGCATTTCCTTTTACCTGTCCTTTACAGCAGCCCGGAGCGTGATGTCCTCATTCTATGTCAGTGTAGCGTAATGACAAGTTGTAACAGTGGACCAGAGGCTGGGCAGAGGCTATACAGTGCTGATCAGATTTATACCATTTGCACATTGATGCAACACTGGTGGCTTGAGTTATTCCTGAGTGACCCTAAAATGACATGAGGCCAGAACAGGCAGGCAAAGGCAAGAATCCCACTTATGCTGCACAGATTTTTTTTTTAAAATTAAAATCCTGATGTTTTAGAAGCCTAAATATTTGAGGGTTGAGAGTGATGTGGCTGCCTTACTTGAGAGAGCCAGCAGACTGCAGCTGTGCATTGGAAAAGGTGGGATAGCTTCTTTCTGGTAGTTCTGGATATTTCTACACTAGATTGTGGGATGAAGAGAAGCATTCATAAAGGCCAGTTATGACCTACGATGTGAGTAGCTTGGGGATGCCTCTGTGTTTTCCTCAGAGTGCTACTAATTGGCTAGATT
The DNA here is from genome assembly GCF_000690535.1 of Cariama cristata. Lineage (NCBI taxonomy): Eukaryota > Metazoa > Chordata > Aves > Cariamiformes > Cariamidae > Cariama > Cariama cristata. Next base: position 5,349 of record NW_009618211.1, on the reverse strand, counting down.
TGTGTGTAACATGAAGACCAATGTACAAAGAGCTGCTGGACTGAGCTTTGCTTCTCTGGGAAGAAACCCTCTAAGTTACACCAGAGAGCAGTCACTGAAGTGTAGACTTACCTAAGGCTGTCTTTAATTAATTAGTTTAGGGACTAATAGCAGTGTTGCTGCAGCAGAGCAAGGCTCAGAATAGCTAAATGCCCAGGTATTTACTCTGTTTCTTAGATGGTTTTTAGAGCTCCTTGCTGTGATAGGGCAACACCACTAGAAATAATAACTGAGCCAGCTAACATAAATCTAGGCTGGATGGACCTACCCAGGCATGGTGAGGGAAGCATATGCAGAACAACTGGCACAGCTTATTCCTACTTGAGAGCATACTGAGATATTTCCTTTTGCGTTCCTTGAAGGAAAGTAACCCCTGAACCTGATGGGTTTGCAGCTTTAATGATGATTGAGTAGTTGACAATTTCCAGTGTAAGTCCTCATCTCAGAGTTGGGGATACAACAGCTTTTCTGCAAGCTGAAAGAATACTATTTTCCTCAGCCTTAATCTTGCCACCAACCAAACATACACGTCTACAGCAGCTCTGTCTCTTTGTCTGCTTTGTTAACACTAATGTTTCTTTAGCTATGCCTAGCTAGGTCATAAACCACTTGCAAGTATGGAGCTCTGCACAGACATGCATAGCTTTTCAGAAAGCTGTGTTGAGCTTCATGCCTTCCCAGCTAGGCTGTGGAAAAGTTAGCTTGGCTGTCCCCATCGCTGGCTGCCCTATGGAGTTCTCTGTGTAACTGCCTTTTCTATAGGTAACTATCCTCTTTTTTTTCTTTTCAAGGTTATGATCCTATTATGCAACCAGCAAAGTTTCATATGTACCCACATTGACTACTGTCACCCACACTGCTACCTCCATCACAGTCGGTCCTGTGCTCGCCTTGTCCGGGCCATCAAACTCCTGTATGGAGACACTGTGGACTCTCTGCGAGAAAACAACACATTGAACAGCGTGGCAAGAGGCAAAAAACAAAAGGAAGTGAGTAGATGGGAAAAGCAGAATGTTTTGGGGTTTGTCTGGGCAGGTCATAATTACCTTCAAGGACTGCATAATGTACTCCAACAGTTCTTTCGTGATAAAATGAACACAGCCTTTCCTAAACACAGCTTTGCTATAAAAAATACTATTAAGTCATTTAGCATTATGGAAAGAACATAATCTGTATTGATTGGGAAGAATCTCAGTTGCTGATAAGGTTATTTAAAAGCTTATAACCTGGCCTTAATTTTAATGTTCTTTTATGGCCTCTATTTATCAGCCCCTGGAGTCCAGTCTCTTTTTTTCATGTTTCTTCTCATCTGTTAATAAGAATCACTCTTGAAATTCTTGTAAAATCTTGCATAATTTCTTTCTTTTAGGTCTGAGCTCTCAGAGCTGTTCCAAGAATTGTATACATTAGTCTTTAATGTTACAGTCTCTCTAGTGACACACTTTTAATGACCAGTTCAGTGGGATATTCAAACAAGATTGTGCCTTTTTAGCCATGTCAGTGGTGCTTTTAACTTCAGTGGAAATACATTTCTGCTTTCAGTAAAGTGCCCATCCAGGTACCAACTGAATCATGTCAACAGTTGGTTAATGCTTTGGTATTCCTGACCACAACAGACTACAGTTATTCCGAATACTTGTAATGGCAGAGCCATTCAACTACTTTGCAGTAACATTGAAAACTGAAGTGTTCATGAAACTGTCATGAAGATTTCAATTGGGTAAAGAGGCTATCATCCCTGTAAGTGGAAAATAAAGGAGTAGGAGACAAGTTGATAATGTTTCTTCATCAACCAGCAGATTGTTTGTTTCCTGTCAAGTTAGAAAATGGAAGGGTATTTGTATGGAACAAAGCACAGAGCAGATGAAAGAACAGCTCATGATTCTGCTTTCCCGGAAACTGTAACCCCCATGTATTTTCTCTGGCACAGAAAGGTAGTGTATCAGTTATTTAGGAAGAGGCACACTCATTTCCTCTACAGAAGGAAGGCTTGAGATGAGCAGCTGGCAACGTTCATGAAAGGCAACAAAAGAACACTGTGCATTACTGTGTGTTGTTTCATCTCCAACTTTGAATTGCAAGGCAAAGTGGCACACATTTCATCATCTGTCAAACCATCAAAGCCTTTTAGCAACAGGAAGGGAAAAAGAGGTTAGGGGACGATAAGGTTTCCTACAAACACGTGCACTGTGTTTGTACAGACCTCACTGCAGGAGAGCAATTGATAACTTCTGAATTTTATGTAATGGTAGACTTTTCATCCCTGTTCCTCGTGGTCTGGTGTTCTTCAAGTGCTGTCATTCTCTGACTGCATGGGCACCATTTCCACATTTAACTGGGTTCCAGAGGAACCTTTTTTTAGTTTCAGAGCTTGCAGAATGAAAGGCTGGAGGAAGCTGCAATATGCAGACCTGCTCCATGGGGCTTGTGAGCTCTCTGATAAATGAGGACCCCTGTGTTAATCAGCAGGCTACTGGCCTGAGGAGAAGAGTCTGTGGCAACCCAGCACTCTGGGAAAAGGCCCTGGTATTGTGAATAATGAACATAAAAAGGATTTGTCATTGTCACTGTCATTGGCAATCTGCTACGGACAATTCTCAGGCAGGCATGAGCTCAGGTCCTGAAATGTCTTGTCACTTATGCTTTCTGAGGAAGAAGAGAAGGTAAATGTAGCTGAGACGGGTCATTGTCATAGGAGACTCCCTTCTGAAGGGAGTAGAAGGCCCAATATGTAGACCAGACCCACTTCTTTAGGGAAGTCTCCTGCCTCCCTGGGGCCTGGGATAAAGATGTGAAGAGAAAGCTTCCTACCCTGGTACAGCCCTCAGATTATTATCAATTATTGATTTTTCAGGTAGTCAGTGAGATCTGAGGGCAATCAAGAGAGACTTCAGGGCCTTGGGACAACTGGTTAAGGGATCAGGAGCACAAGTCGTGTTGTCCTCTATCCTTCCAATTGCAGGGAATGATGAGGGAAGAAACAGGGAGAGCCAGCAGATCAATATCTGGCTCCAAGCCTGGTGTCACTGGCAGAATTTTGGGGTTTTGATCATGGGTCAGTTTACACACCACCATGCCTGCTGGTGACAGATGGGACACACCTGTCTCAAAGGGGGAGAAGGATCCTTACACAGGAGTTAGCAGGGCTCATTGAAAGAGCTTTAAACTAGGTTTAAAGGAGGAACAGGCTAAAACCAGGCTCACTAGGGATAAGTCTGGGGGCAGCATGCCAATGTTTGAGGGATGGTGTGCTAGTGAGGTCCTTTGGTATGTCATCTCAGTGGAGGCAGGGGATGGAGTTCCATGCGACAGCAAAGATGCAAGGGTTATTGATGTGTTAGAAACCACTGAAGCACCTGAGAATAGTCACATAGGAATTAGGGCTTCTCCCCCCAAAAGGTGGCGGGATCTATAGCCCAACTGAAGTACATCTACCCCAATGCACGCAGCATGGGCAACAAACAGGAGGAACTGGAAACCATTGTGCAGCAGGAAAACTATGATATAGTTGCCATCATGGAAACGTGGTGGGATGACTCGCACAACCGGAGTGCTGCAATGGGTGGCTATAAACTCTTCAGAAGGGATAGGCAAGGAAGGAGAGGTGGTGGGGTAGCCCTGTATGTTAGGGAGTGTTTTCATCGTCTAGAGCTTAATGATGGTGGTGATAGGGTTGAGTGTTTATGGGTAAGAATAAGGGGGAAGGCCAACAAGGCAGATATCATGGTGGGAGTCTGTTATAGACCACCCAACCAGGATGAACAGGCAGATGAAATATTCTATAAGCAGCTGGGAGAAGTCTCACAATCGCTAGCCTTTGTTCTCATGTGGGACTTCAACTTACCAGATGTCTGCTGGCAATGCAACACAGCAGAGAGGAAATGGTCTAGGAGGTTCCTGGGATGTGTGGAAGAGACCTTCCTGACACAGCTGGTGAGGGAGCCAGCCAGGGAAGGCACCCAGTGGACCTGCTGTTCATGAACAGAGAAGGACTTGTGGATGATGTGATGGCCAGAGGCCATCTTGGGCATAGCGATCACAAAATGACAGGGGTTTTAATTCTCAGAGAAGTAAGGAGGAGGTCAGCAGAACTGCTGCCTTGGACTTCCAGAGGGCAGACTCTGGCCTGTTCAGGAGCATGGTTGACAAGAGTCCCTTAGGAGGCAGTCCTGAAGGGGAAAGGAGTCCAGGAAAGCTGAACATTCTTCAAGAAGGAAATCCTAAAGGCGCGGGAGCAGGCCATCCCCATGTGCAAAAAGATGAGCCGGTGGGGAAACAGACCATCCTGGTTGAACAGAGAGCTTTGGCTGGAACTCGGGGAAAAAAAGGAGAGTTTATGGCCTGTTTGGGAGAAGGGGCTGGGAACTCAGGAGGACGACAAGGATGTCATGAGGCTATGCAGGGAGAAAATTAGAAGGACCAAAGCCCAACTAGAACTTAATCTGGCTACTGCTCTAAAAGACAATAAAAAATGTTTCTATAAATACATTAACAACAAAAGGAGGGCTAAGGAGAATCTCCATCCTTTATTGGATGCGGAGGGAAATGCAGTGACAAAGGAGGAGGAAAAGGCTGAGATGCTTAATGCCTTCTTTGCTGCAGTCTTTAATAGTAAGACCAGTTGTTCTCCAGTTACCCAGCGCTCTGAGCTGGAAGACAGGGATGGGGAGCCCAGTGAAGCCCCCATAATCCAAGGGGAAATGGTTAGCAGCCTGCTACACCACTTAAACACCCCCAAGTCTATGGG
>NW_009618211.1:0-279 GCF_000690535.1 Cariama cristata | reverse complement strand
AGTGCCATCATGTGGCACGTACAGGACAACCAGGTGATCAGGCCCAGTCAACATGGGTTTATGAAAGGCAGGTCCTGCTTGACTGACCTCATCTCCTTATATGGCAAGGTGACTCACTTAGGGGGTGAGGGAAAGGTTGTGGATGTTGTCAACCTAGACTTTAGTAAAGCATTTGACACTGTTTCCCACAGCATTCTCCTGGAGAAACTGGCTGCTCATGGCTTGGATGAGTGTACTCTTCACTGGGTAGAAATCTGGCTGGATAGCTGGGCCCAAAGA
>NW_009618210.1:0-25525 GCF_000690535.1 Cariama cristata | reverse complement strand
TCTGAGTACCAGAAAATGGTTACTTTCTGCATAATGAGTAATTTGCGGGGCAAGTATATTGGTTGTCCTAAACAGACCTTGCAATGCTTGTTAATGCTGATACAGAGTCCTCTCCCTTTAATTAAAAGAATGTTCAGAAATGGATAATTCCATTTTTGAACCAAAAGCAGAAAATGAGGAAGTTTTTTTCCTCCCGATACTTCACTATTCTATTTAAACATGATAGAGAAGGTTCTATCTTGTGATAGAGAAGATACTATTGCTCTTTAATAAGTGTCATTTGGTTGTTTATGGATTATATAGTTAAGGAAGGACTATGATTTCCTATCAGTGTACATTCTTTTCTGTATTTTTCATATCCTTGCCACCTAAAGGAGTCGATATTACAGTAGTCCTAAGTATTAAGGTACTTCCATGTTGCTAGTATTGATGGAGTTGGGGTGTAGTTCATGGGCATGTGACTTCAGAAGAGACCTTCACATCAAGTGGTACAAGGAGGCTTGTGGCCTGGAGTGGTATTTGCAGTTCCCCCAGGAAAGTGAAATGTTTTAAGTGTTTGCTGATAGAGAGATGGCTTTTTTCTTTATCCTCAGAACTAGTACTTTGCACAATGCTTTGTAAGAGTATGTGTATAAATGGAGTAAATGACACAGTAGAACACTTCAGGAATTTCTTTGGGTGTTAGCTTTTAATAGGCTTTTCTCTTTTGATTCCTAGCAACTCTTAACAGGAAGCTGGTGGATAGTCATTCTGCAGAAATTCTTGCATAGAGAATTGTGGAATTTTGAGTCTGAAATACAGGACCAACGGAAACAGAAAGTCATATTTTGAATTCTGAGCTTTTTACAGTGTAGATTTTTCTTCGCTTCTAACCCCCCCAGTTTCTTCAATTGGTCTCTTTTTTTTGGTTGTAAGATGAAGTTTCTCTTGAGTTGATTGAAGAATAACTGTTGTTTTAATGTATATGTGCCTGTCTGCCTTTCATAGCACTCTGTGTAGTCTTGCATTCTGTGTGCAGAACCACATATAAAAAAACTTCTACATATATGAAACACAGAATTTCTAATTAATACTTTTGTGGGAACTCTAGCAATTGTATTGTCCTGAGCACAAAAAAGTCTCAAAATCTTTTACCCAACTCTAGATGACTCTTGAAGCTATTGAAGTATTTCAATATCAAATAATAGACTTATTTTTATAAATGATGTTACATCACTTAACTAGCTTCAGAGTTTCCTGTGACTCACAAAATCACTAATGTAGCTGTCTTTTTGGAAGTAGAAATGTGTTAGAAGTGAATTTGGCAAATATGCTCATTACATAATTTGGTGTTATACTTCACACAGCTCTTAGTATTTTCAGCATATTTTTAGATCATTTCATTGCTTTCTGGATTTTATATAGTTTATCTTTACTAGTTTCTGCTTTTTGTGCTGACGCTTAAGAAAGCATTGCATAGCAAAACATTTCCTGATATTACCAAAGTTGCTTTTGTGGGATACATACCAAGATTCTTCATACTTACGTTAGAAGTTAGCGAAACATCCAAGTTGTTGATGCAGTAGACAAATACAAAGTTATCTTCCTCTGGATTAAGTATGTCTGCATTCAGAGGACACCTATTCTAGCTTTTAGTTGTACTCCGTTTATTGTTTTAAGAGATGATGTTGTTGAAAAAGTATTTCACGTAACTGGGTGTGAGTCAGCTGTTGTCACAGCAGGGTTGATACTGAAAGTCGAATGAGTCAAAGCTCACTCGGTATCCTAAAAGATTTCCCCTCGAGCATGATTGTTTTACAGGATGGGTTTGGTTTTTCAGTGAAAAGATTTCCCCTCGAGCATGATTGTTTTACAGGATGGTTTAGCTTTTCCAGTGTCAGGTTAAGATAAGAGGAAGTGAACCTCTAATAGTGAGAACTTTTGTTCTGGATACAATTGCCTAAGAATATTTCCATTACCTGCCTTGGACAACATGTTGTCAAGAAAATCTATCCCTTGGGCATGCGTAGACAACCTTTTCTGAGTATTTAGTAATTCCCAATCCTCTTGCATTTTTTGAATGTTTCGGTTACAAGTCTTTAGCCACTTCTTATTTTATTCTGTTCAGTTGTTGATTTTTCTGTGCCTTACCTCATTTGTTGAGCTACAGTTACTGGAGTGTGTAATTGTGCTGTGGATAGACTTAGCAGTTTATGAAAGGATAAAATGAGCGAGAGTGAATTTAACCTGTCTTTTTCAGAATGTCAGATGGAGAGTCAATACTTGAGTTATGAACTCTGGAAGTCTTACTTACCCTTTGTGACAGGGAACCTTCTCAGTGTTGCAGCGGTTGTTTCTGGGAGGATGGTGTGAGCAAGAGACAAGACTTCTCAGCAATTCCTGAAATTCTTGTCATAAGTAGGATATTTTAAATTGTTGGTTTGAGAAAATGTTTATTTAACCTGTCAATATATAATAATGGATACATCTTTTTCAAGCTAGCCTTAAGGTAAAATTAAAATAAAATATATAAGAATTATCTTAAGTTCTATTTGTCATAATTGAGTCTTCACTGGTAATACCACCACTGTTTTAAGATTATACGTGCTCTTGTCTTAGTTTTCTTGACCGGTAATTTCAGCGAAAACTTTTGGAAGGTCCCCATCTAGAAAGCAGAACTACTCTTCTAAAAACGAAAACTCTGTGGAAGAAAGTTTTGAGGATCTGCTCTTGAAGTATAAGCAGATACAATTAGAGCTTGAATACATTAATAAAGATGAAAGACTGGCTTTGAGCAACAGGGAAGAAAATGAACAAGAAGATGATGATAAAACAGTGGACACTGAGGGCCAAATAACTGTAGAAAATGACAGTATTACAACAGATGCTATAAAAGAAGTATCTCCTGAGGAGAAAAATCCGGTTATAGCCTTTCAGGCATTTGAACTGAAACCTCTCAGACAAAAACTGCCTACTCCAGCTGAGAGGAGCAGATTAAAAAAAGGCAAAGAAGGAACGAAACAGTCATCACAAAAATCAGAAGTCACAGAATCCAGCCAAGGTTAGTACTCTAGTTTATAAAGTTCTTTTTGCTTGCCATTATCTATCATATTTACTAGGTGTTGGGGAAAATTTTACTTTAATTAAAATACTAATTTTAATTAATGTTAAATGTTTTAAGTTATAGATTTAATGTACTTAACTCCTGGTTTATATAATTCCTTGAATTACGTAAACATGCTCAGAAGCATGGATTTGGTTTGGTTTTGGTTTTTTTAACTTACGTGTTTTCTTAGACTAACTGATAGTTTGGCAGAAAGCATGAGGACAAGACTTGAAGGTTTTAATTGCTGTTCACAGCAGAAGTCCTTGGCTTTCACTGGAAGTTTTCCTTCTGTTTTTTCCTTGTTCTTTTTTTTGCAGAAGCAAAATGTGTTGATGGTTTTTTTTTTTAGCTGAAGAGATAACATGTAGAGACATCTTTTTTGTGCATTTCATCTTTGTTGCGTGTTTTCTTCAGTGCAACAAACCTTTATGAGATACTTTCACCAGAATTATTTTGGTCATTTTTGATATTCACCAATGGTGAAATAGAAAGGATTTGTAGAAGAGATGTAGCCAAAGGGTAGAATAAGTATCTTGTCCATGTAGTTCTGGACTGCACGCCAAAGAGCATAACTGCTCAGATGCATGAACCAGTTAGTGAGAAACGAGTTATTGTCTGGTTGACCTGTGGTAAGTCCTTGAGCTTACTTTTAAGTCTGCAGCAAAATAGGGCGGCTAGCTTAAACTTCCTATTCTAAGGCTCATCTAACTCTAATAAGTGTTTGTTGTGATTGAGGGTGTGCTTGTGGATATCACTTGTCATCTTATGTTAGCTAATTTGTCAGTGTGTGTAAACTATCAATTTGAGTGGGAAGAGACATAGTAGTAAATGGATGGATTAAGAATACAGGTGAGTAATTAGTAGGAATATGAAGAAGGGTGGGACTAGAGCGCTGAAAGTCAGAATGATTTATACGTAACTTCAGAATGAGAATTTAGAAGACAAAGCTTGTCAAGAAACTGAAAGAGAAAACTGATAATTAGTAGTCAAACCACCTCATTCTAGGTATTTTTTTCCTCCTTGTGTTTTTCCCATTAATAGGAAAAAAAAAAGGAAAAAAGTAAGTTCTGGGTTTAAGAGATATTGTAATGTAATTTTTAAGGGTAAATGTGAGGGAAAACAACAGTTCTTGACCATAGAAGAAAAACCAGTAGCCTGCAGAAAGAGAAGATAGCAAGGCAGGAGTAAAAGCTATTTAAAAAGCAGAACAGTCTCTCTCTCAAAAAAAAATCCAACTTCAAAACTTAGAAGCACTGAAGTTGAAAATACAGTTCATATGATAGTGAAAACATGCTAGAGTATGCACATTAAGAGCATCTTAATTTTTGCACACCACTCAAATGTGTGACATAAGAATGATCTGAAAGTAGAGAGGTGGTGTATATGAATGACTGTTTATGACAACGTAATACAGGCTGCCAAAGTAGAAAAACCCAGCTGATTTGAATTATTGCAGATTCATGTGTATCAAGTGAATATATACTACTTGATTGTGCATTTATTAGGAAATTGGCAAAATTTGTTTTTCCCATTATATTTATTTTAAAATGGTGTACTGGATGCTTCTTCAGACCTGTTCAAGTTGAAGAACTTGTTTTAAAACTCAGGGTAGTTTGTGTCTCTTTCTAGAATTAATTCTCTGGTTCAGCTGCTCTGACAGAGGCTTTCTGGTATTCCCTGGTTTCCCTCCCTTCTTGCCCATTAGTTTGTTCTGCCTGTGTTGTCCGCTTCTAGAGCGTTTTAGTTTCTGTAGTATGTCCCTGCATATGGCTGGCTGCATAACAGAAACTACTGTACCAGCTCAGTCTCCCTACTCTCATCCTGTGGACTGAAGGGTTAGGATCTTTGCTTAGTGTAAGAACTTCTTTGAATTTTATTTTAGAATACATATAGGTGTTAGGAATTACTTTTTCTTCTTCTTGTGTGTGTGCTTTTAAAAAACGCATGCATCTGCAAGCAGGAAGACATTCACCATTTGCTACGTAGCATTTTTGTTTAGGCATAAGGTCTTGGTATATTTTAAACAGTGCCTTTCGGAATGTGACTTTTCGTAAAATGCTGGGAAGAGTAAAAGCTTTACGGAGTGCGAACTTACTTTCTACCAATTTGAATTGTGAGAAGGAATGTCTTTTTGAAGAAAGGCTAATAAAGGAAAAGATCTCCAAGCTTCTCTCTGAATGTTTATTTCCTCCTGTGATGCATATAAACATATATATGTGTGGTTATATATAAATTATAATTTTGCTATCAATGATATTAAGTTATTAGCTATAATAATTAAATTATGTAATAGTATACAGCATTAAGTATATTATAAAACATAATATTTTAATGTGTGTATCTATATACACACGCACTATAATAATCAGGTAAATATATGGCTTTTGGGCAGTCTAACAAATCGATATGTCAACATCTTAATGTTTAGCAGGAAGGTATTGCTATTTAGTATTCATTTCCATGGGATAACTCTTGTCTGTTTTCCTTTTGTATGAAATGGAGCAAATATGTTCTCACTGCAGCTTTGGGCCTTTGTATTTAATTCTGCAAAAGACTGACCAGTTACTCAAAATAGCTGCCAGTGGAATCTGAGATGCTCAGGACAGCAGCTGAAATAAGATGGTAGATTAAAACAGATGGCAAGAAGTCTTCTCTTCCCCTTGTCTCCAAATCTGTTTTTCTCTGCTTCTTGGGGAATTACGTGTCAACCTTAAGACAGAGAATTATTAAAAACTGACAGATCTTTCCTTAGGCTTATGGCATCATGATCGTATGGATTTCATCAGACGTGCCAAGTTCATGTTAGTGTTTGTTAATGTGGACTTATACATACAACTGCTATTCTGTTTTACACTAGGTACCAATGATACTGATAAAATATGTTTGTATGGATTAAATTCTGCACGTCAGTTTAATGTAGCTCTATTTCATGAGAAACAGCTTGTTCAAAAATAAGATATTTTTCTTTCCGAAGGTACAGAAGACAAAGAACAAACATCAGTGCGAAAGCTCAGCAGTTCAGATGTTACATCTGAAAAGGTAAGAAAGTATTCCTCCATAAATGAGGCATAATTGCATTACGATACTGTGGCTTTTTCCAAAATGCAGTCCAGAAATGTTTTAGTAACAGAAACAGTCCATTCTTCAGGAATGACACTTAGCAGTACAGTAGAATTTTTAAGCTTTCTCTTGGTAAAAATTTTGGGATAGACTTGACTTTTTTAGAAAAAAAAATTTAGTTATTAAATGATGTTTCTTGACTTGTCTTATCCTTTCTTCTCTTTTCTTCTCAAGAAGCTGCTTGATGATGAGGAGGAAATGTCTGAATTGCAACTTAGACTTCTTGCACTTCAGTCTGCTAGTAAAAAATGGCAGCAAAAAGAACAACAGGTGATGAAGGAAAGCAAAGAAAAATTAACGAAAACAAAAAGTGTAACACAGAAAGTCAAAGCCAGTACAAAAGCACATTCAACAAAAAAAACTAGTGCTACAGGTAAGAAGTTTAATGTTGCTGAAATGTCTATTAATGGCATGACCTCTGAAACAGAAAAACATACCATGTTATTGAAACATTGGGCAGTGAGCCTTTGATTCTCCTAAAACCCCATACATCTACTCAAAGCTCTTTAAGAATCTAAGATTAGGGGGAACTGTTCAGGTAGAGTGGAGTTAATTGCATATCTTTTTATTTAAAGCCAAGCAAGCTTTGAGGAAACAACAGACGAAGACATCAAAAAAGATACAGCAGCAAAAGGAACAAGACAGGCGTCAGAAAGAGGAGGACCAGAGGAAACAGGAAGAGGAAGAAGAGAGACGAAAGAGAGAAGAAGAAATCAGAAAAATTAGGGACCTCTCCAATCACGAAGAGCAGTACAATCGATTTATGAAGCTAGTTGGAGGAAAGAGGAGATCAAGGAGCAGGGTAACAGATTTGTTTTATGCTGTTCAGGTGTTGTATTTGAGATACATGAGTGATTTCTGTCTTGCCCCTCCTGGTTCTACATCCCCCCTTTCGTGCCCACTCCTTAAAAAAAAAAAAAGACAAACCTCAAAGTATTTCAGTGTTTACAGTGTTTTAATCCCATGCTAGACAGGCATTCCTTTTGGGTTTTGTAAGATCAGTTCTGTAGGAGTTGTATGTTTGCAAGTCAGTGGTAAAGCATTTTCCTCCTAAAGGTATTTTGAACACTGATCGAAGAGCAGTCTGTAATTTAACACACACCAATCGACCAAACTTTCTTGGCTTTCTAATCTTAGATTGCAGTTTTGTCTCTACATTTTCAGACTCTTTGTATCTGTACAACTTCAGTGACCTGCTTCTTTCAAAATGCCACCTGAGGTTTGGTTTCCTTGCAGTATTTTTTAATTTGTCAAGGTACACAATATGCTCAGACACAAAAGATAACTAATTACTTCAGCTTCATTACAGGATGACAGAATTGTGTCAAATTTATGAAGGAGTAGAGTTACTGCAGTGGTCATCATGCTGCACTTGTAGGCTGTCTTCATTCTCTCATCTTGAGATTAGCAAAAGGTACTTGAATCGCTAATGTTCTATCTCTAAAACATTGGTACCTTACAGAAAAAATGACAGAGTTTCTTCAACATTAATCCTTTCATCATGGAAGCAGTACAGCTGCTGCAGCTAGATGCTTCAAGTGCTTGAGCTACTGAAGCTGTAAGAAGAAATGAAATTGCAACTAAGGGAATTGAGACTCCCTGTTTGAGGTCATGCTGTAAGAGTCCCATTTATAATAGTAATGATGAGTGGAAAATTGAGGCTAAGAGTGTTTAACTGTCAACAGTAGAAATTCTGAAAGCTACCAAGATGTCTACTGTATTCCTCTGAAAGATCAAATTGAGGAGTCTAAGAATTCTTACTCACCTGTTCTGCATATTTTTAGTGTTCACTGAGCGTTGAGTGGCATCCATATAGTGTTAGGCATTCTTTAAACAATCTGATTCATTAGGTGGCAGTCTCTGGGCATGTTTCAGTGTGGTATGTGGCTCCTTCTGGGACAATAAATAGAAGGATCCTCCACCTGAGACATCAGTCTTGGAACAATCTGAACATGTTTCACCTAAACACACAAGCTCTGTCATAGTGAAGGTGATGCTTGTGCAATTTTGTGTTATTTCTAACAAAATAGTTCAAGTGCTCTTAGTAATTGGCATGGCAGATTAACAGAAATAATAAAGGATTTAATTATCTTTCAGTGTTTCAGAAATATATAACCATGGCAATTTACCAGATACATAATTACCTAATAGGTATTTAAAAATTGCTTCTATGTTTCATGACACCTTCCCACCCCCACCCCATCCCTGAAGAGATCCACTTTTAAAACTACCTGCTAATTTGTCAAGTCACTACCTGCCATGGATTTGATTAAAATGTAATCTTCAGTTTGCTCTTTTTGTACAAGCTAAGTAAACTGTATTTATAAAGCAATTAGAAGACAAAATTATAAGGGCCTGTTTTTAAAACTTACTTTTAATTGGTTTGCTCTAAAAGAATAACATAAGACCGGCTAAATAAAATGCACTTTTTTGGTGTGTTTAGTCTTCAGATACAGACTTGAGATGGTCTTTGGATAAGCAGTCTACAGATAGTGCAGGAGGCATATATCAGTATGATAATTATGATGAAGTTGCTATGGATACAGATAGTGAAACTAACTCTCCAGGTAAGACTTATTTACAATTTTCTTATATGGTGCTTGGTAAAAATAGTTAAAAAGTAGGAAATGAGCTATCATTTTAGAAGGGAAGTCTTTCTTTTGAGATGTGGCAGTTATAGAACTAACGTTTTAAAGTGAGCTAGTTTTAATGCTGACTCTCTTTCTTCTCCATCTCTGCTGTAGTGGTATTTTGAAGGTTCTTGTTGCAGTACTGTAGAGTTTATTCTTTTACATTCCCAAGCAGCTGTGTAGAAAGTGAAGGCTCCAGGGTGTTGACTGAATAGACAGCAGCTTTGCATAAAAGGGCCTGGGGGTCCCAGTGGACATGAAGTGAAATGTGAGTCAGCAGCGTGGCTTTGGGTGAGAAAGGCAAACTGCAGCCTGGGTTATAGCACTGTGACTGTAATGGGTGGGTGGTTGGAGGGGGCTGTTAAACACCGACGAGACTGCATCAGTTTTCTGTTTTCACCATAGGAGGATAGTGATGTACTAGAAGGAGTCTAGCAAAGGACCTTTTTGACTAAGGGAGACTGTTTCAGGCCTGTTTTTCATGAAGTTCATTGGGGATTGGAGCACTTGATTTGTGGGAAGAGGCTGGGAGAGCTGAGTTTGTGCTGAGAAGAGAATGCTAAGGAAAGCTTTTGCTGCTGTCTTCAACTACGTGGTGGGCAGTTATAGAGAAGACAGCCGAACTCTTCTGTGGAGTGTGCAACACAAGGACAAGGAGCGACACTTAAATTGTAACAAAATAAATTCTGGTTAGGTATAAGGGAAAACTTCTGGAGAGGATGGTCAAACACTAGAATAGGGTAACCGGAAGTGTTGTGGAATCTCTATCCTCAAATATGCTTGGAACTTGACTGGACAAGGCCCTTAGCAACCTGACTTTGGGGCCAGCCCTGCTTTGAGCACCTGTGCTGAGGCATATGCCTTCCAGAGGTCTCTTCCAGCCTAAATAATCTGTTGATTTGTGAGTTTGAGGTGCATTTAAGGTATTCAGACTTCCTTGTTCTATCTCAGCATGTGGAGTGTTTGGTTTATTGGCATTCTCTTGCTTTTCATCTTTCTGTTTTTTTTCTTTTTTTCTCCTTTTTTCTCCTTTCTTATCTGTCAGCCTTCCTTATACATTAGTTTACTAAAATACTGCACCTGCTGTTTTGCACATGTAAGCTACATGAATATTCTCTTGAAGCATCTCAAGCTCTAGTTTTGTTTCAGAATTCAGTATCATTCTGTCTGATTTGTCCTAGTTTGTCTTGTATTTTTGGTAGCCAGTAATCAGGAGACTCTGCGTTGAGCTACCTAGTTTAAGAAGGTAGATTCTTGCAAATTAAATCAAATGTGAAGGCTGAATCATTCTGAATCATTACTTCAGTAGTACTGTTTGGCTGTACTTGCATTTTGTGTGTAAAATAGAAAAACAACAGGTAACCAGGTAACTACTCTTTTTATATCTATAAAAGTATATATACTTTATACTTACGTGTAAGAAATAAATGCGCTGTGCTGTGTCTGGTGTTACCTTTCAAATTGGTGCATAGTAAAAACATTTGTCTCCTGCTGCATTAAATCAACTGAAGTATAAGCATGAGTTGGTGTTTAATAATTACCTGCCAGATTTCTTAATGCTCTGTTTTTTTAATTACAGCTTCTTCTCCAGTGCAGCCTCCTTTCTTTGAGTGTCCAATAGGATATTTTCCACCTCCAGTACCACCAATCTCCTTGCCACTGCCACCTCCAATTCCAGTAAGTAACCTTGAAAGGATTATGGTTCTGAAAATGTTGGTAATTCTCATTTTGTGTCTTATTAAATTTAGATTCTGCTTTTGATGCAATTCTCTATTTGGCAATTCCCTTGTACTATCTGATAGACTTGTGGTTGCTTTTTTAAAGCTCTTTATTTCAGCTATTTTTTGTCTGATCCAATTCTTGTTTAATGCAAGTTCTCCCTGTTGAACTAAAGTTTCTTCTTCATTGTTAGAACTGTACTGTTTCATAACAGAAAGCAAAAATTGCCTGAAGTACATAAGGGAAAAATAATCAATTGGAATTGTTAGCACAGGGCAACTCTTCCTCTAGGCCATGTGTTTTCATCTTTCTGTTCTCTGACTTATTATTCTCTGACTTATTACCTAGGGGTGAAAAAACAACCAAAAACATAGCTCATTGCAGTCCTTCTTTCAAACTTTGTGCATTTTGACTGTATGCTGTCTATCTTCTCACCTAAGAGTCCACATGGAAATTGAATTAGTGGGTTTTTTCCTCACTACTTTTCTTCACTGAATGATTGTTACCCTTCTTAGTAAAGCAGTAGAAAGTTGCTGTTCCCTGCCATGACAGCTGCTGAATTTTTGTCTAAGGGAAATTCTATCTTTGTTAGCTAAGACAAATTCGTAAAACTGTTTAAGGACTGTTTTTTCAAGCAGTGTGAACCTATCTGGTCAGCTGTGTTTCTGTGGCTGGACTATCTCTGGTTCTGAATTCTTGTTTATGTTTAGTTTGTATGTTTGCACTACTTTACTATCCAAATGTAACATTGTTTCCAATATCTTCTTTGAGTAATTACTGTTTAGCAGCAGCCTTTGGCAGTGATCTGAATCCACTGCAGTTTGAATTAGTTTTAAACCATGAAGTAATTTAGGTCTCAACCTCTGTTAAATAATCATGAAGTAGTAGTAATTTTCACGTTTCAATAGACTTGTTTTCCTTTTTATCTCAGCCTGTACCATCTTTGAGCCAACTTTATGTGGAGGGTATTTCTTGTGTTTCTCTTGAGCTGCCTCCACCTCTTCCACCTCTTCCCCCTGAAGAGCCAGAACAGCCACCCAAACCTCCATTTGCTGATGAGGAAGAGGAAGAGGAGATGCTCTTAAGAGAGGAATTACTCAAATCTCTAGCCAACAAACGAGCTTTCAGATCTGAGGTACTGCACTGTTTTTTTTGAATGTAAACCTCTAGATGGCAATCTTGACCTAAATTTAACTGTGACTTGCAAAGTGAGGATTACAGGCTTTTTTTATGCTGCCTTTCTAATGACTTTTTTTAAAAAAAAAAAATTTTTTTAAACTCTCTGAATTTCCATCACCATCTGCCCCCCAAAAGAAACCAAAACAAAAGCCACCCAGAACACCCTTTGAATTGAAAATTGCAGCTTGTCTTTTATTTCTGAAGGAATGATGAAACTTCAAGATACTGAAAGTGGAGTATGTTCAGGGGAATGGGGATTTTATTTTCTGCAAAACAGTATTTATGATTTATCAGCTGTTGGAAAACAAGACACTTAACTTTCTTTCGGCCTGCTAGCAAAAGGAGTTAAAAGAGGTTAATTGTTTTGGTTTTTGTTGTGTGGGTTGTTTTTTTTTGGAGTGATAAGCAAAGTTTGTGGTTTTGAAAATTGATTGGTTTTGACCTCATTAAAAGGTTGTGAATCTTTTGCAGTTGACCTGCGAATAACTGGCATATTCTTGTGTGTGTATTTGATATTGCAGAATTGCAAGATTTGTCTAATATGTTTGGGTAGCCTGTCTAAATCACAATTCCAAATTCCAAGACATGTATGGAACAATCTCATTTATGCTGATGTCTTTTAAAATAGCTGTGTATAGTGTGTATTTTTATGATCATATTTTTGTTTTCTTTTGTTAGGAAACTTCAAGTAACAGTGGTCCACCTTCCCCTCCTGTCCCAGATAATTTGCGATCTGTGCCAAGAAGCAATCTGTCCGCTGTCAGTATTAATACTGTGTCTCAACCACGGGTACAAAATACAAAGTTTGTTAGAGTACCAAGGCCTCCACGAGCCGTGATCACAGTAAGGAAATATTGGTGCTTTCTGTTAATAAGACTATGACTGGAAGTTGTCCTCAGTTCAAGTGAACAGTAGACTTAAGGTTTTCTAGTGATTCGTAATTCTTCTTAAAAAGAATTGCTTGCAAATGACAGATGTTAGTTTTCATTACTATTGAAGTATAGGACTCAAAAGTTTGAGATTTGTATGCTGTGACCATGGAGATGTAAATATGCTGCAGCTACTTGGGAACAGATTGAAAACGTTGGAATACCTTTCATGTTATTGTATCAAGAATGGGTTCAGTATCTCTGTCTTGTAGTGGAGACGCACAAATGCTTGATGTTTTTTTCTTATAATGTGGAATTGGTGTGTGATGATAACAAAAGGAGTTAACCTCCTTTTTCTCTTCGAGTAAATATTTACTCAGTTGCATTTGTCTCTGTCACTTTTTCTTTTTGCTATAAAATGTCTTCCATTCTCCCCACAGCTTCCAAAACACAAGTCTGTTGTGGTTACGTTAAATGACTCAGATGATAGTGAGTCTGACGGAGAGCCGTCTAACTCAACTAGCAGTGTGTTTGGAGGACTAGAATCTATGATAAAAGAAGCAAGGAGAAATGTTGAGGTAAACACTATCAGCATTTAATAAGTTTATTTTGTAATGATTTTGCTTTGTATATGGAATTTAAACTTTGGAATTTGGTCAACAAAATATTGCATTATATCAGAAATGGGCAAGAGTGACTACATTACTCCTGTTTGGACCATTACATTATGATTTGGATTCCACGAGCTAGTTAAAATAATTTTCTGGTTAAGATAGCATCCTGAAGATAGAATTTGTAATATATTTTTTTCCTTTTTTTTCAATTAAAATTCAATGCTTTAATTACTAGCAAAAAAACATTGGCTTAAAAGTTCTTATTAGCCTTGAACAGCTTTAAGTTTGTGCTGAAATGCCTCTTAAAAATAGTAGTTAATAGCTGTATTTTAAACTACTGTGACTAGTATTGACATGAACCTCATTGTAACAGGCATCAAAAATCAAAGCCCCTCCAAAATCAGAAAAAGAAAATGATCCAATGAGAACTCCAGAGGCTCTGCCAGAAGATAAGAAGATAGAATACAGACTCTTAAAAGAAGAGATTGCCAGGTACAACGGAGTTTTTAATTGTTAATGTAAAAATGTATATTCTTTGTAGTCCTTTACTAGTCTATTTTTGTAACTGGAAGGAAAATCTGAGTTTGAAAACCTTGGTGTTACCTTCAGGTCTTTCCCCCACTCAATTTTTAGTAAGACAATAGGAGTCTGAAGAAAGTCATTGAATTTGAACTGACTGACAGTACTTGATTACAGTTGTGGAAAGTTTTTTTTCTTTTAACTTGAAATTTTATCCTGCTACTTTTTTTTAAGATTTTAAAACTATTGGGAGTACACATCAAAATGGATGTTGAAGCTGCTGAACATCTTTGCTTTTAACATCTCTGTTTTAGTCGTGAGAAGCAACGCTTAATTAAGTCTGATCCACTGAGGAACAATTCATCCCCTGCAAATTCTGATGGTGAAGTTGATGGAATTGGGAGAATAGCGGTAGTGACAAAACAAGTTTCAGAAGCGGAAGCAAAGCTGAAGAAAAACAGGTACATATTTCACTGTCGTAAGTCCTAGGTTGTTTGCTTAGTAGTATGAAAATAGCAAATTTTTTGAATGTGTAGCATTTAAACTACAGCAAACAATTGGTTTTCTGTTGTCTTGAACTATTCGGTCTTGAATTCTATTGATGTACAAAAGGAATTGTGTTGTAGTGCCAGTGTGGTGGTTGGTAACTTTTAAGTATGATCTGTTATACTGTTTTCAGCTGTGTTTATGTTCAGTGACTACAATATCATCTGTGCTACCTAATATCTTTAAAATATGAAAAAATGAGTGTGCTTTTCACTCCTTGGTGTTTGACAGTAGCATGTTTCAGTGGGATATGCCTGATACATAGAAATGAATGAGTGTTTCTGCAGAATAGGTATGCCTTTTCTCTTTTAGCATGCCTATTCCATGTTTCTCACCTTTCTTCCAAGTTACTATGGAAAATACAAGTGCTTTGCATCCTTCTTCTCTGCTTTTGTTGCCACTGATTATTTCTGTGTAGTCTTGTGAACCAACTAGTTTGTGATCAGACATCAAATGGAGGACATTCCTCCCCCCCTCCCTTTATTCACACCCATCTAAGTCTTTGTCATCCTTCCTTTAGCTTGTAGTCTGCTAATGTGTGTATGTGCCCTAAGGAAGAATTGGTTTTGTTACTTAACAGAAAACAGCAACGTGTGTTTTGGATGTCTTAGTGTTAAAAACAGTATTAAAGATACACCATTTACTTACCTTCCCCTATCCTCATAATTAGAATGTTTTCATCTGCTTTATTCTGACATGCTGAACTTAGGATACTGAAATCTGCTGCATGTACTACCAGTACTTATTGTCTCATGGATGTTATATGACTATCTGGAGAAACTTGGAATGCTGTTTGATAAGTGAAAAAGAGCTAGGTTCTTAAATAACTAGAGTTTCAGAGGAGCAGCAATAGCTCTGAGAAACTTCCCTTTGGAAAAAAATTTGTTACGTGGCTTTTCTACTTTTAGACTTCTGTTGATGAAGGATGAATCTGTCTTGAAACATTTGTTGCAACAAGAGGCCAAGAAGAGAGAGAATGTTCGAATTGCTGAAAATAAAATTAACAAACTGGCTGAACAACTACAAGCAACAGAGAAGATCTTGAATGCTAATAAGATGTTTCTCAAGAAGCTTCAGGAACAAGTAACTTTGATTTTGAAATGTTTCTGTTTCCTAGAGCTGGAAATCTTGAAATGGAAACCTGATCTTTGGAGGCAGTAGGCTTTCTTTGAATTAATCATTAAATAATTCCCATGTCTTTTCTGATTATGTTTTATTGCGTGGCCATATCTGAAAATTTGCATCTTACTGTATTATTTGTTTTTTTGTTTTTTTTTATCAGATTCATAAAGTTCAGCAACGAGTTACAGTAAAAAAAGCTCTGGCATTAAAATATGGTGAAGAACTTGCTCGAGCAAAAGCAGTAGCAAGTAAGGAAATTGGGAAACGAAAACTGGAGCAAGATCATCTTGCAGTAAGTCTGTTGCATGCTTTTAAAACATGCTGTACTAGAAAAGCAGTAGCAATTTTGATTAGCAAACTTAGTTCAAATGGGACTTCAGGAAAATAGGAAAATATTTCAAAAGCAGTGTAGGAATCTTCCTGTTGGTTTCCTATATTTTTGAGAATTCAATAGGAAAAGCATTAAACATTTAAAAAAGAAAACTGTTCAAAGCCTACATTTCTGTGCCAGAGGAATGTCATTAATAGATAAATAATAGGAGGAGCTATATGCCTGTGAAGGAAAGAAGGAAATACTTTACTGTCTGTAGACATCAGTGATCTTGTTCAAACTACTTTTCAAACTACCTAGCAGAGACACTGAAGAGGGAATCTGATCTTGTTTTGAAAAACAAAATATAGAAAAACAAGGCAAAAATATTTTTGTAAATTTTTCTTTTTGTCATCCCTGTGTTTCCCCCCGCCCCCCAACACCACTGTGTGTACTTGTTTTGTAGCTCACCTTTTAAATGTGGCCAGAACTTCTGTTGAAGCCCTGTATATGACATAGGGTAATTCTTATCAAAAAACCTGCAAACCTGCCAGTTGAGTTGTGGCAAACTCTTTTGTGGTTTTCCTGCTGTTTGTTGAAATTTTCTGGCAAGAGTTTAAACTATGTTTTTTATAAACTTTGATTTAAATATCTTGCCCATGTTTCATTTACCTCCTGTCAATAGATTACTAAATGTGAAAATGAAATAAAGGGATTTTTTCTTTTCAGCCAAGCAAAATGTTGAAATTGGAGAACTCCCCTGCATCAAGTCCAAAAAAGCATTCGGCAGAATTGATTGCACTAGAGAAAAAAAGACTACAGCAACTGGAGTATGAATATGCTCTAAAGATTCAGAAATTGAAAGAGGCCCGCGCACTTCAAACCAAGGAACAATCAAATATTGCACCTCATGCAGAAGAGGAATCTGAATTTGCATTACCTCAGCCATCACTTCATGATCTTACACAGGATAAATTGTCCTTGGACAGTGAGGAAAACTACTTTGATGATGAAGTTCTGTCTAATTCAAACCGAGAACGAAGGAGATCTTTCAGAGAATCCAATTCTTTCACTAAACCAAATCTTAAACACATGGACACTCCAAAACAAGAAACTATAAACAAACTTTCTAAAAAGGCATCAGAGGAGCCTGAGCTGTTCCTTGGGTTGAATATTGATGAACTGAAAAAACTTTATGCTAAAGCTGACAGCTTGAAAGAGCTGCTAGTGAAAAGTACTGCCTTTATAGTACCTAAGGAAGATCTGTTGTGTGGTCAGGTAAATGTTTTAAAACTAAATATGAAGCCTGTCTTTATTAGGTGGTATTGCAATTGCTGTATATCTGTTTATCTATTTCCTAGGAAATTTCAGTGGACATGGATTTTGTTACATCGCAAAATAAACAAACTGAAGTGAAACCATTTCCATTTGGACCATATCATAGTCCTCTTCTAGTATTTAAATCCTACAGGTATGAAGACTGTAGCAGCTCTTTGACTTTTGTGTATATGTGTTCTTGTTCAAGTATTCTTCACTGCTGTCCTTTGATACTCAGGCATGTGCAGAAAGATGAGTTTCAGTGAGAAACTTGACTATACTGAAACAATTTTGTCTAGGGAACCTAATGATTTTAGTTACTTTGTGTTGTATACAAGAGTCCCTTGCTTTTGTGCAGTATGCTACTTTAACTTTGTATTGCATACTGTTCCCTGCAACTGGATTGTTGTTTGGTATTAGCTAAATTAAAAAATAATAGTTAAGCATTTGAAAACAGGATTTTTATATCCAATATGAAGCAATCTAAAATCCAGGAAAAAATTAACAAGCAGATTTCAATTATGCAGTCTTTAAACTTGGCTAGGATTTACATTGTCTAAGTTGAGATTGAGCCAATCACCTATTTTTGGATTCCTGCTCAGTGGAAAGAGGCATGACCACAGTGATTCATCTTATCTTAAAGTAGGCACCTGCAAGTGTAGTCAAGCTGACATATCTGTATCTTGACTAGAGAGAACTTTGTTCCTACACATTAAATTCCACAGTTTTGTTTTCTAAAATTTAAACCGGAGCAATTGAATCCTACCATGTGCTTCAGGAGCAGTTGAATCTACCATGGTAGATTCAGGTTTTTTTATTTCTATACTCTTAAGTAGCAAAAGATGGAGGATGCTATCTTTACAGGAGTATTCATTTTAACTTCTTGTAGGTTATGACTTCAATTCCTTAAGGAGCTAGAAATCCCAAAATTGTTGAAATTTGGGAAAATTGACATAGTCAAACTTTAGCTAAAGATTTAAAACCAGCATTAGTCCGCTCAACTCACGCTGGTTTTTGTTTGTTTACACATTCTAAAATCTGATGTGAATTTTTCACTGTTTTTTCAGGTTAATCTTCAATAGTTCTCTTTATACTACTATTTGACACTGATCTTCTGACTAGAGCATGAGTGAAGTTTTTCTAGAACTAAACTGAAAATTGATTTCAGTAGTTGGCTTTCCTTGTTGGGTCGTTATCTCACTTCCTGTTTTTATGTGAATGAAGTTCTGCACCTAAAGGAGAAGAGAATGCTAGAACAAAATCTGTTTAGATTGAGAAGTACAGTTTTGTTCCCTTCCTCTCACACCATATTCACCTTCACTTAACTCGTAGGTCATCAATGCTTTTAGTTAGTAGTAGGGTTTTGGAAATAATGAGATATAATACAGAGAAAGTGATTATTTTTTTTAAATGTTTTGTGTAGTAAAACTGATGTCTTACCTTGTACACTTTGTCACAATAATTCACTGTTTCATTTTAGGTTTAGTCCATATTTTCGAACCAAGGAAAAACTGTACCTCAGTTCAGTAACTTATAGCAATATGATTGAGCCAAAACAGTGTTTCTGCCGTTTTGATTTAACAGGCACATGTAATGATGATGACTGTCAGTGGTGAGTTCTTTTTAATTCTGTTTGTTTGTTTGAACTAAACCTCTATTCTAGATGTCCAACTCAAAGACCAAAATAGGCATGTTTTTCATTTCTTCAAAAGATCTGGATTTATGATATATGCACAAGTTCTAGAAAAGAAAGTTTTTTAATACCCTGTTGCAGATACTTGGTTGGCAGGAAAAAAAGCTTCTTAACCTAAGCCATGAAGAAAAGGAGGCTCTTTAGATGTAAATTTAGAAAAACAATATGGACTATTAGAGAATATTTCACCTTTTGGTTGCTTTGTAATTCATACAGGACTCCTCTTGCTTATAGTTTCAGCATGACTTCAAACCTTCATGGAACCTCAGGTAGTGATTAATACTGTTAAGGACACTAGAGAGGTACCATGCTGCTAACCGAAATAAAGCATATACCAACTATTATGATTATGTCAAAAAAAAAAAATACATTACTATTGTAGTAGTTGAATTCTAGTTTTCTGGGAGAACACTGGCTATGTTTATTTCCTTGAAGCCTGGTGTTAAATTATATTACAAATAGTTTGTTACAGTATATTTAAGAAGCTGGTACAAGAGCAAACGGATATGAATTGAGCAGGAATAAACTCAATTTGGAAACTTCTAACCTACTGGAAAAATATAATGAGTGGACTTCAGCTCTTTTTTTTTTTGCCCTTTTTGGTGGCAAACAGCTTTTTGGATCAGCTTTTAGCCGTTACTATCAAGCCATAGTTTGAATCTTTTAAATACAAAGTGATGATGTCTCATTCTTATAAATACCTTGTTTGAACTGGAAAGTTCTAAGTATGTGTTTTTGTGTTAGTGCGAAACAAGTGTGTGTAGGTTTATTTTGAAGAATAAGGCTGTAGTAAAATACTGAAGGCTAGGATTAAGTTACTGATGCAGGCTTAAGTTTAGAGAAAACCTAGACATATTTAACGGAAACTTCAAAGCAGGCTATAGTGTTTTCTATGGGTATTATTTTCTTTAGTACGTGCTCGGGTCAGGCATAAAGCCAACTTTCTAGTTACAAGCCTTATTAAACTGTTGCTGTGATAAATATATTAATTGTTTATTTGTTTGTTTTAGGCAGCACATGAAAGATTGCACTCTTAGCCGAAAGCAGCTGTTTCAGGATATTCTGTCTTACAATTTGGAACTGATTGGTTGTTCAGAAAAAAGCACTGATGAGGAAATCAGCACTGCCACAGGTTTTTAAGTCTTTTTGTTCACTTTTGTATACAAAGATTCATACCTGAAGGGAAATGGTGTACATTAAAAGCTCTGGGTGCAGGGACTTTGATGTAAAGCAATATATAAGATACAACTATGTGAAAAAATAGGTTTCTGTAGTTGTCCAATTCAGTTCTTTGTAGTGGGTAGTTACCTTGGTATCTTTACAGGAAGAAAAAATCATTGATCTGTGGAACACTTCACTCAAACAACAACAAAAAAATTAGTATTCCTAGAATTCAAGGGATTGGGGAGCAGTGGGCATGGAATCTTTCCCTCTCCCCTTCCTCACTTCTTTTTGTAACTACTGGACTGATCTGTTTCAACAGAGCTGGAATTTTACAACAGTGCTGTTGCCATCTAGGCAAGTTGCTGAACAGAACTTTTTCAGTTTTTCATTTCTTTGTTCTAGTATGTTAAATTACCATACCTCTTGAAGCAGTCATATTTCATGAATTCAGCATAGGTTGTGCTAAATTGCTGTTAAGTTAGCTATCCATTTTAATTTATGTGTTTACCTAAGGTACAAGTATTCTTGTTTCAGAAAAATACGTTGAAAAACTTTTTGGTATAAACAGAGACCGTATGTCAGTGGATCAGATGGCTGTTCTTCTGGCCAGCAATGTCAATGAGAGTAAAAGTCACAGTAAGTATCTTGGTAGATTAAATACAATATAAACTTTTAAAATTATGTAAGTACTTTGACTTTGTAAACCAATAATAATTTTTTTTTTGTTGCTTAGTTTGTTTATCTCGGTATTATAAGTTCTGCTTATGGTAAATTAAAGGCAGCAGAGTTTGTTTTAAGGCAGTAACATAGTAGTTTTGGAGTCCAGTTTGGAAAAGTGACTTACGCACTTGAGCACAATAGATTTTTAATAAGGGGTGTTGAAACTTATACACTTGTGTTGTACTCACAGAGTATTTTCATCTAAGATCTTTATTAGCAAAGATGTTTTAATCTTGGAATACAGTAAAGAAAAAGAATACCTACTACTCTGCTTGTTTACAGCACCTCCTTTTACAACGTGGAAAGATAAAAGGAAATGGAGACCAAAGTACTGGAGAAAACCTCTATTAGATAGTAGCAGTAGTGAAGAGGAACAGTTCATTGGACCTATTAAATACGGTAATCTATGGATTATGGAACTATTACAGCATTTGAGATTTGGAAGCTTGCTAGAACGTCACTAACCCGGTGGTGTTTCACATGTGACTTACGTGAGTGGGAGCTTTAGGATTTGTTAGCAAATCCTGTAAAAAGGATTTTTAGACTCAGAATTGAGATAAATTTTTCTTTGTCAGATATGTCTGTTTCCTAATGCTGCCTAATGAACTACCTTAATTGGTGTCTGTTGATCAAAGCATCCTTTTACTCCTATTTATTTTTTGCCTTTGCATTTGAAATATAACCAATTTTCTACAGACTACACAGGTCTAAGTTTTAGAGGATGTTGAAATAACCATATTTTGCTCTGGTCAATGGCTATACTTGAAATATATAAGTGCCACCTGCTGTGTGAGTTCTAATCTTACAGGTCACTTCTGTTTTGAAGAGAAACTTTTTAAAAAAAATTCTTTTTATTTGCAGCCCATCCCACAGAACATAAAAAAAGAGTTCCAGCTCTTGATGCTGTGGTGACTCCAGACGATGTCCGATACTTTACAAGTGAGACTGATGACATTTCTAACTTGGAGGCAAGTGTCCAAGAAAATCCCTGCGATGTACAGCTTTGGATTAAACTTGCATACAAATACTTGAATCAAAATGAAGGGTAAGTCTGCTACATTTTAGGCTTTTATTTTGTGCTTTACCCATGCTGCTGTGATCAAGTTTCCTTTCTGATGTTGAAGAACTTGCTTTAATAATGCCACACATAATTTATTACTTAAAAGCAGGTTAAAAAACTAGATTAGTTTTCTTACTGTATGCAGTATAGTATATGAGTAACAAATTACACTGATGGTTTATCTTTAGGTAGGTTTTGATTTATAATGGAAGTTGATGGGAAGTAGTGTGGGAGAAATGATTGTGTTTGAAAAGTGCACAACCTAATGTGTTCCTAAGATTACAGTGGAATGTTGTACTTCCAGTGATAAAGTAGTGGACCAATATGCTCAAATCAGTTTCTCCTCTACAGAGTGAATGGCTGGAATAATATTTGAAATTACTTTCATCAGAAAACTTTCTTTTAAGAACAGTTCTGCTATATGGTTTTATCCCTGTAGAAATGGTCCAGTTGAGCACTCAGTTTCTTATTTTGTAATTTTTTTAAACTTTCAGATTTTTTTAGTTCCTTTAAGTTAATCTGCAGGGAACCATGTTTTTATTGGCAATCAGATGATTTCAGTAGGAATTCTGTCATGATGGTTTCATTCTAGAGATTGGCTTCGATTTTAATAGTGAGGTACTAGCTTAAGCAGGTGCAGCAGGGAGGAAGGGGAATGGAGAAGAGCAGTTCTTTTAAAAAAGCCTTGTGTAAACTGTGGATAAGTTTGCAGATCAATTTAGCTGTATTAATCACTGACTGAACACTAGAAGGGATAGAACTGGAAAGGCCAGTACTCGAAGAAAATACTACCAGCAAGTGGCAGGGTGAGAAGATTACACTTTCTAAATATAAGCTTACTTGGAAAAAGACCAAGAAAGAAGGGATAGAACCTAATGGAAGAAAATGCATCCTTTTCTTAAAACAGTTCCCACTCCTGCCTCAGTGCTCTGAAGAAACTCAGTGGTTTAGTAGGTTGCAGTTGGGAAGACCTCAGACTTATACACGATTAACTGTGTTAGTTTTATTTTGGGATGTGTTTTTCCTGTCATAAATGTCTATGCAAAGTAATTTCTAAAGATATTTTCAGAGTAAATGTGACCTCAGAAGCTTTTTGTGGTTTTATGGAAGTTTGTTTATGAATTAAAGCTCAGCTTTGTGGTTTGCAATATGGTCAGTTATTTGAGCTAATCTTGTATTAATTTGCTGGTATCATCTCATGATAGTTATCTCAAAAAGTAAAATCTCCTTTTTTGATGGTTTAGAGGCAGAGAAAACCTGCATGACATGCATAGAAACCTGAAATAGGCTTATATTTGACTGTAGAAAGTAAATGTGTGACAAATATTCTTATTTTAAAAACTTACTTTACTAAGCCTTTGAAATTTCTACTTAAAATTTTAAGTCTGTGTGATGTAAATGCCTTTATGTGATTGCAGCTTGAGACTTCTGCTTACAGATGAATGTTACCCATTTTCAATTACATTGGGCTCTTACCTGAATTGGCACTCTTTTCCTAGAAAACTTATTTTTCTATGCAGTATGATAATTGCATCTCATAATAACCTTTGAAGGATGAAAACTTACTGAAACTTAGACATTTTCATAGTAAACGACAGCACATTTAAAAAAAAAAAGATAGCTATGTATCATTTCCATTCTAATTATAAGCATCCATTTTCATATTTGATATTGTGTAAGTCATACTACTAATACAATTGATGTGAGTGCTTTTTTAATGTTTTGATATTTACAGCTCATCATCTGAGTGTTTAGACTCTACTTTAAATGTTTTGGCTCGAGCCCTAGAGAACAACAAAGAAAATCCTGAAATTTGGTGTCATTACCTCAGACTCTTCTCAAAAAGGGGAACCAAGGAGGAAATACAGGAAATGTGTGAAACAGCAGTGGAATATGCTCCCTCTTATCAAATCTGGTGGACAGTAAGTGGGGAAAAAAAAAGTATGTGTGAAACATTTGTGGTTCATGTAAGTGTTCATTTTCTACTGTAGAAAACCGGTACATATGACAGGGAAAGTGTGAAACGAAAAACACTATAGCCTTTTTGAAAACTTAAAAGTTGCTTAGAAGTTGGAAGCGATTCAAAGTTCTCTTTGCAGGATATTTTTAGAAATCATCACTTTTGATCAGGTAATAAAAGTTATTTAAAATCTAGGTGCTACATTTCTTTTTTGTTACTTAGGCTTGCAAAATTTAACTGACTATTTGAGCTTTAAACAGTATTTTTTGAGGTTTAATGTGAAAATTTGGTGTGAGGGAGGGAAATACAGTTCATAAGGTGGTGAAAGACATCTGAAGTTTGACTCACGTGATTTTTAAACTTTAAACTAGAAGCTTTACTAGTAGTAGTGTTATTAATATGAATTATTTCTCTCTAGTTTTTGAATTTGGAGAATTCCTTTGATGGAAAAGACTATGTATGTGGGAGGATGCTACAGTTCCTAATGGAAGTGACAGGGGGAGAAGAAAATCCAAATCTCGTGTCCTTTCAGCTGCTGGAGACTCTCCTGTACAGAGTTCACTTAAGCCTGTTTACAGGAAGACGTCAGAATGCTCTTGTTCTGCTGCAGGTAACTTCCAGGTTACCACACCAGGAATTCTCTTCGTACCTTCACCATTCTAATGCCTGTGACTCTGATAGTGTCAACTTTAGAAGAACTGTTCTTTCCTTTATTTGCTGAAAGAATTCTCCTAGAGACTTCTGTTTTGAGATATGATCATGTTGTAAAACTTGGATGCACCTTTGCGGTTTTTGTTACCTATTTTGCTTTGCTTGTGTAGCTAATAGCCTAGACCACTACGTCTCAAAATAATTCCCAGGGAATTGCTTTCCTTCTTGATTTCTGGTAAGCTGTAGAACACTTTTCTGCAGTGAACGGCCTGTGAGTAATGTATTGCCCCAGGTACTCAAGTGTTTATTGCTACAGAAATTATCAAACCAGTAGTTCTTGAGAAAGAACATAGTATGATGTTATCGAACAGTATCACCCTGCTCCAAAATCTGGAGACTGTTAAATGAGACTTTATTGATCCCATGAAATCCAAAGTCATGGAGTTATCTCGGGCTTTTGTGACTGTAGGAAGAACTTATGTCACTATTACTGTTCTGTAGACAATAGAAGTAGTGGATGATGGTAATTAATCGAATTACTAAAAGGAGGCGCTGCTGTGGGTTTGCTCACAGGTGTTTTCATTTAAGTTTAAATAGAAGAGTGTAATGCTGCATTCACTTCCGATGATGGTAATTAATCGAATTACTAAAAGGAGGCGCTGCTGTGGGTTTGCTCACAGGTGTTTTCATTCCTACCAACGGGTGGCACCTGATGCTTGCGACACCCTAGAACATTTTTCTCAGTTGTGTGGTTTAAGGCTGTAATGTTTTTTTCCTAGCTCCAGTTTAAATAGAAGAGTGTAATGCTGCGTTCACTTCCTCCAAAAGCTATTGTAAACACAGCAGTACTGATAAATGTAAATTGAGTCAAACTCTGAATGTTTGACTGAATGAACAAAAAGAACAGAGGGAGGAAAAAAAGAAAAAATCAGTTTGTGTCAAATTGACATGGAAATCCAGTGTATATGGGAGAAAAACATTGATTGATTTCCCTTACCTTTCTCCAAAGCATCATCACAAAACCAAACACTGTTTGTTGTTTTATCTTAATCTAAAATATGTCATTGAAAAGAATGTCTTGGGGAGAAATTATTTAACCGTATTTAAGAGAAGATAATTTCTAAGTAAATGCTACTTTGGACTAAGTAGCCATGTGTCTCTTGGAAAACTTGAAAGCAAATTTTCTGAAGTAAATGCTTTGAAAGGTAAGTGAAATGTTTTGAAACTTCAGTTTTAGCCTATTACAG
>NW_009618209.1:16231-16593 GCF_000690535.1 Cariama cristata | reverse complement strand
GGTGCCGGTGTGGTAACCCGCACCCCCTCCCTGCCCTGGGCCCCGCGTGCTGCGGGCGGGGGTCTGCGGGGAAACCGCTGCAGGCTGCGTTAATTTGCAGCTCACCTCACTGAATAGTCTGTTCTGTTGTGGTGGGTTTGGGGTTTTTGGGGTGGGGGTTTTTGGGTTTTTTTGTTTGGTTGGTTTTTGGGTTTTTTTATTATTTTAATCCATGATTTTCTAAAACGTAGGGGGGGAAAGTCCAGCACGGTTCGTGAAGAAGCTCGGTTTCTAGTGGCACACACGTGGCGTCCTGGCGAGCCGGTTCACGGTTCCCTGGAATTGGCGGGGAGGGACATGGCTGGGGCCCGGGGGGTTTTTGC
>NW_009618209.1:5012-16200 GCF_000690535.1 Cariama cristata | reverse complement strand
GACCCTTTGTAACCGCTGTACTCGTTCATCTTGATGTGATTTGAAAAATTATAATTAAATTATCATTGCTTTAGGCTTGCTTCTCATTGAAATTATGCACTTTGAATTAAATACCTGAATAGGGCTTTATGTGTCAAAATACAAGTATTAAAGTAGAACTCAGAGTTACAAGATTTCTCTTGTTTTTGTTGAAAGCTAATCTGGCCCATTATCTTTTCATTAAGGACAGATTGAATTCTGGAGATTAACATCTAATCCGCATACGCATTTTCAAACAGTATGCTTTTAGATATTCCACCTAAGTAACAAATACTCTGAAGCAGCTACTAGAATCTCTGTATTGTGTTTAATGCTGTGTTTAAACCTTTTTGCCAAGGTTTTGTTGCAAATGCGCTAGACCCTGTGTCAGAAAAGTGGCGGTGTACCTCACTGGGTCCAGCTCCTCTCTCCCCTCTCCAGCTGTACTTTTTGTCATTGCTGGCTCTTTTGGTGTTTTTGCAAACTTGCTAAGCTGCCTGTAAAAGGAGTGGGGGTTTTTTTCATTCACGGACTTGCGCCACTGCTGCTTCTGTCCTGACAGGAGTGTGGCTGTGTGATGAGCTGGCACGAAAACCAAGCAAGCTGCTTGGTTTCATCTGGAATAGTTCCCTGATCTGGTTTGTTACGCAGGTACTTAGACAACTGCTCTGGCATAATAGGGCCTACTGTGGTAATGGGAACAAACAACGAGGAAAGCAGTTGGATCTGTTCACATAAACCAGTTTATGCAGTGACACCGGCTGTGCTGCCGGGGAAGCAGCACAGTTGTTGTGAAGCGAACCTGAGCTCGTAAATCTAGCAAGGCCCTGCTAACTTTTTTCATATGTACTCAGTCATTTCTCAGCCAAGCAGAAACAAACCGGTCTTGCATAATTATTTTCTCGTCCACGCTTCTCCAAAAGGGCCTGTGTCGCAGATGGAGAACCTCCGTGCTGGAATTACCCTGCTGAAAAAATTGTGTTCTTTAAGGTGTATGCACACGTGTGTGTAAGTATGTCTGACTGTGCAGTGCAGGTATTTAATATCAGTATTTTTAATTTGTCAGCTTCCCTATGAAAGGGCAGCCATTGGAATAGAGCCCAGGTAGTGGCTTGTATAATATTGGCAGCAGACAGCAGGTATTCTCTGTAGTTCTTGCCTTAAGCGGATGATTTGAGAAAATTTTGAATGTAATTCTGAAAGATTTTGTGGTTTGAAGGGGCATAAGACTCAATCTGACTGTATTTCGTGATTGATTCTGATTGACTTCATGTTATTAAAGTTGTATGAATACCTTAATTCCTTGTAAATCAGATTTTTCTTGATTCTGATGAAATCTAGGGAAGGAATTCATGCTGTAGAGTTCTTAGAGACAACTTAAATCCCAAAGTAGGTTAATTTTGCCAAATATACCATTCTCAATGATTTGAATACTTTCTTGTTCTTCAAGAATAGCTTGTTTATGAACTTTTTTTTTCAAACATTTCTAATTTTAAATGCTTTGATGGAGCGCTTAGTTTGAGGTATTTTTCATCTATATGTGTGTGGTCGCAGCTGTTATTACCAGATGCATGTTTGTTGAGTGTAAGGTTTGTTTTCCATTCAGAGTATCCACTAGCTGCTCAGATTAACTTTTGATCGTACTTGCCAACAAGCTCAGTCACTGGAATTTTGTTAGAAACTGAACCCCTGCAAAACATAAAATGTAAAGCAAAGTACTTTAAAAACATGGATGATTATATGTGGACTTTGTGAGAAAAGTTATTCGTAAAAACTAAAACACTTGCTTTGGTTGTGTGTGCAAGTATGAGAAGTTACTATTTTTTGTGATGCAAATGTTGTACCATGGGGCCAAGTGGTGTACGCTGAATAGTTTTTTTAATGCTAACGTTTGTTTCATTTTCATTATAAAAATTATTGGAATGAAGTCATATCCTGGAGCTAGGCTGTCTTTTTCTAGATCTGTAGTTTCAGCCCTTTTTGATGTATAGACCCCTAAATATTTTTCAGGGAAGGTTTGGACCTTGTCTGATTAATTTAAAACTACTGTCATCAGGTTATTTTCTTTTAGAGAGCGTCAGAAGTATCTCAGATACCCTTAGGCACTCCTATATTAGCATCTTTTTTTGCAGAGAAAAGCTTGTTTTGGGGGAAGGAGAGAGGTTAAAGAAAGAAGAACACACCTCAGAAGGAATGTCATGCAGTCTAATTTTGCTTCATTTCAGTGGGGGAACCTTGACTAGGTATAGATGCTAAAATTTTTAATCTTGGTAAATTTTATTCAAGTCTTGTGCCCGTATAGAAGGGTCCATTCTGTACTTCGAGAGCTTTAGGAGTATCTGCTGCTGCTGCATCCCCTCCTCCTGAGCAGCGTGGCTTTTCAAACTCCAAGGTTCTCCCATAGCTGCTGTAATAGCAGAAATGCAGTACCTGAGGGACAGAGTGTTACATCTTTCTGGTGTCCCACCAAAAACTCTGGAATTACTATTGCCAAGGGCATATTGCAGGGGGAGATAGTTAATCTCTAAGAAACTTCCTCTTCTCTCAGTTGGCCCTGAAAATCTTATCAGTGGAGCAAATGCTAACGCTGCAGGACATGCTATAGCTGTTACCCTCTGCTGCCAGATACCGGCTTCTATCCCAGAACTTCTGAGAAGTCAAGCACTGTTACTTGTGATCACAGAAAACACTTGAATGAACCGGTTCCTTTCAGCCACTGTTGAATGCAGCAAATGTTTCTGGAAATGCTGGAGACCCACCTTTATCGATTCCAAATATTCTGCCAAAACACAGGTAACTTAATGACTTGCCAACATACAGACACAGAATTTTCTACCAGTTTCTCATTGCCGACAGCTGTGTGTGGAAACGGGTGCCTGGATTTTTATTTTTTTCTTTTTCTAGTATGTTCGTATGAAACCTCCCATAACCAATGCTAGCAGGTAAAAAGAAATCCTACTTTTTCTAGTTCAAACTTGTCACTTACCATGTCACAAAAGTACCGACACTTATCAGTATTCAGAAGGACAACCAGGCAGCAAGATACACTATGAGAATATTACAAAAATCACAGTGTTTCCATCACCGGTGTGAAGCATGGTACACAGACAAGACTCTTTCTGAAGATTTAAATTTCTTACCAGGAAAATAACTATAATACAGTATAATGCAAAACTGTCATCATTCCTGGTATTGCAGTTTCTGAGTGCCAAGTCTTGAGCTTTTTTAGCTGTCACCCTCATTCTTCTGTAAATAGCACAATCTAGTTAATATTTTCCATTCAGAATCCACACGCCTAACGGCTTGGACAGTTTCAGATAAACACTGCCAGACAACGACAACCTAGATAGTAATATTACCCTAGAAAAATACCCTGCTAAATAGTAGTAAACACATACCTACTTAAAAAGGTGATAGTTCCACAGGTCAGGCAAGGATTCAGAGAAAAATATGCTATGAGAATTAAGGCATGCGTTCTCTAAGTGGGCAGACAGACATGGTACTATGATTGTTCTTTAAAAGAATAATGTATCTTCATTTGCCACTAGTAAGCCATTCATGGGTACTTAAAAAAACACATTGATGAAAAGCTGGAGGAGCAACTGAAATACGAAATCTATTACAGTGCTGCAGATAGAGTGCAATTTCATGTTATCAGTTTTCAGAGTTCTGATTAACTTCAGCTGGAGTTCAGTGTCTGAGTCTTCTAAAAATAAAATCCTGAGTATTCTCATTACAGTGGAAGTGTGTAAGACAATATTAAAAAGTGGCTTTGATTTCCTAGTTACAAGTGTGTATATCCTGGCTCTTTATTTTAGACAAAATGTATGTAATGAAATTCAGGAAAAAGCAAATGGAAAGACGGATGATATGGCAACCATATTCTATAATTCTGTCCATACGCAAACTCCAAGCAAGGAAAAGCAAAGAAAAATGAAAAATGTGCTTGTTATAAAAAAAGGAAGGCTCGTGCTTTTGTTCATGTTTAGCAAAGTTTATTTTCAGGAAGAATAAATGGAATTATAGTGCGAAATTTTGCAGTAGTACAATAGTTATATTTATCGTCCTGTTTTCCTGTAAATATGGCTTTAGGGATGAAGTTTCCTGGCAGAAAGCAGTGTGACTGTAGCCTCAGTTCTCGAGAAGGTTTATATAAGCGAGTCAGAGAGAGCACCAAAGAGCTGTTAGTGCTATGGTATATTTTAAAAGTCAGCTTGATGCTTTAATTCCTCAGTATCAGTCAGGCAGTTTGGCCTCAAACGACAATCTTCTGGGCTTAGAGATTACATGGAGATGGATAGCAATTTTCAGAGTTGCAGCAAGTGCGTTTGTGTTTGTGCATTGCTAAGATGCTGGAAGAATGTGGTGTATGTTGAGTAGATTATTTTTCTCTTCAGAAGACTGTATCCAAATGTTAGAGGCGATTTGTGGTTAAGTTCTCATCAAGTAAAACATGCAAAAGTTAGGAAGTAAACCTATTTACTTCTGAACCTAAGCTTGCTGAAAAATTGTGTCGACGTTTCTTTGTTTCATCAAATAGTGCCAGAAATGTTATTTTTAGATGGTAGTTTTTAGTTTGTGCAATGAAAAAGCTATTTTTTTGTTTGTACACGTAGTATACCTGGGGTTGCTGTTGTGTCACTAAGTCATTTCATATATGACGTTAACATGCTGATTCTAAGACTACAAAATGCGTATTTCAAGGAGAGGTTGCAATTTCTAACAACTTTAAACTTATGCCTTTGTGTGCTCTATAAAGACCTGCCCATGATTTGAGATGAGGAACTGAAACTTGCTTTTAGGCCGTGAATACAGAAATACTGCCCTGTAACAACTGTGGGTCAGCTTTTGCATTTCTATGGCCTGTGCAGTCTTACTGATGTCATCTCTGTACTGATTTATTCATTACTGAGTAGAAAGTTCAAGTGGTGTAGCAAAAATAATCAAGATACCGAATTATTGATGTCTTTACGTTCAGGCTACTGACTGTATTTATTATTGTCAGTTCTGTACTGTCAAATTACATTCTTTGAGTTCAGACCCAAAACAGAATGGGGATTTATTTAGTAAATATTGCTTTACGGTTCTGAAGTACAGAATCAGTGCTCTGGAAGAGGCCTTTTCGCCTGACCTGCTTTTCTGTCAATTTAACGCTCTTCTCCCCCTGCCCCCAGTTCCCTGTGGCAGTTCATTATATATGAGCCAATTATATATGGACAACAGAGAGGCTGATTGCCTCTCCAGTACAAGCATCTTGCTTGGGGCCTAACGGGCTGTAATGTGTTATTTTCCAGGGATTTGGTAGGTACATGTATTCACACAGCGCTGTGTATACATGTCATTTTGAATGCTGAATACGAAGAGGCAAAATTTGGCCATGCCATTACACAGTTGGCTTCCCTTCCCTCACTTATACAAACATTACTCTCTCCAATGTCATTCTCTTAGGTATGTTGGCAGAGATGATAGCTTCAGAGCAAATGTGACCGATACAACTGGAATATGTACCGGAGAACCACAGGACAAGTGTTTCTGGTTGAAGACAACTCCGATGGTAAAATCACACACGTGAGCTGCGCTGTTTTGTTTGCCAGACTCTTCACAATCTGATGACCTCTTACAGCATCTCCCTTGGTGTTGTCATGGGCCTTCTTGGAGGAAAAAAAAAAACACAAATTTTTTTTAAAGAAAATTTTTAACGGGCAGACTATGCAGAGTTTTAATCAAAGTGTGAAGACCAGAGGGAGGTCCCTACACATCTAGCTAAGCAGCAGGTCTCTCACCAAGAATACTCGCTTGGCGTCAGAGTTAGAAAGAGCCGGGGTCAGTGCGATGGAAATGATAGAAAGGAGGATGTCAGGCAGTGTACCTCGGTTCTTCAGTCTGAGCTAGGGCTGTGTGGTGGTGCAAATCCACATCGACTGCACGTGTCTCAGTGCGCTGTATCTAAGCATCAGTTTTGCTGCGGCTATGGACTTCCACCTCATGATTAATGTAGACGTTTGGGCAGACTGCAATGAAGCCTCAGTGTTCTACTCCATGTGACGTGTTGCCACAAGACACTGAGTATCGGACATTTTTCTGTACAAATTATGAAGCTAAATAGAATCATTGCATAAAGGGTAAAGATAAGCGGACAAATCTGGCTTTAAACTGTTTTTTATTTTTGTATGTCTGAAGCATTATTGTCTGTCCAGCACATACGAGAAGACATTTCATTAGCTGTGATATCTGATGGCTCAGGACTAGAAAAACCTTAAGCTGACGTTGGCCCTTGGGTTGATGTTGGCCCTTGGGTTGACATTGGCATTAAGGTTATGCAGGTATATTTTGATGCTGGGTTAAAAGATTATGGCACTTACCAGATGGCTAATTAAAGCACAGAAAATACTGAGCGTCTCAGAGTGGCGTAGAAGGACCTATCTATTGCGTTTCAGTGTATGTTCTTTCTCCTCTTAAGGTCCTCTCCTATTTCCAAAGTAGCACAAAGTAGTATTAAAGTTGTCTTTAAATACAAAAGGGAACTTCCCTATTGGAGAGAACTTGGTGAAAATACAAATTTCCCTTTGTATATGGATGATGGAGGTAGTTGAAGTGGGAAAAGACAGAGGGTGCCATGCTGCCAGGATGGCATATGGGGGAATTGCTGCTGGAACCGGACACGCTCGCAGGAGAGATTAGCATTTTCCAGACTAGAGGAGAGGGTAGGTTTGAGTGATTTAGAGCTAGTCTTAAATCCTGACATCAGTAGTTGAGGAATCTGACCCCTGCAGTTTTGTCAATGGACTCTGAACTTGCTGAAGGGGTGTATTTGTTCCCAGGAATCTGCAGAAACACGTGATGTGGAACAGAAATTCTGTCATCCCCTCTCTGGCAGGCTGCTCAGCTGCCTGGATATGGTTTTTCCCCCCTTCAGACATATTTTCATTTAAATTAGGGCTTAAAAAATTCTGGGAATACGTGCAGGCTCTCTGCATTGGGAACTTCTCCATTGCTTCACAACTGCTGCAGACCTACATTGCGATGAGAGCTAGCCTGTGGTCTCATTTTATTTATTAGTACAATGCTGACCTGGAAGAGAGAAAGTGTGAGGGGATTCTGTAATTTATGATATATTTGACATCCTATTTTAAAAAGCTGATAAATGGATCTTCAGTTTATTTTGTATCTTTAATTGGCGGTGTGGCTCTTGGAGACTTGGCTGGCATGTGTGGTATTTTGGGTGTTGCCTAGCTTTTGTGTATGAGACCTGCAGAAGGGCAGACCTGTCCATTTTAAACTATAACTTGTAATAGATAAATTCTCCGCTGTACCTGGATAAAGCTGTAGTAACCAACACTGTCTTGTGGTTTCTGTTGGCCAAACATTTTTGAAAGATTATATCTGGAATTATTTTGCTGTTAAAGCTGAAATGACACATTTTCTTCCCTTATATGTTCCATCATTCCCTCTATTTTAGGTGAGATGATTCATCTCTGCATTACTGCTTCTGCATTTCCATTGCCTTAATTGGGTCTTTTGGAGTTATTACAGTCTATATGGAATTGACAAATGCTATTTCTAACAACATACAGATTTGTTCTCTCCCCCCCCCCCCCCCCCCCATGTTTTTCCCCCCCCCCCCCCCCCGTCTCTGCTTTCCCTGATTCCCCCTCCTCACCTTCCTTAGTCCCAGGAGGTTTCTTTCTTCTTGTCGTTACCGCACTACAGCTTTTTGGGGAGTGAGCTGGAGGGTTTTGCTCACTCTGCTGCTAATATGTGACTTGTTTTCTATAGCCATGAGTTAGCTCAGTCCTCATGACTCTTCATGCTGTTTTAAGTTACAGCCGGGTATCTACAAAAACCCTTGCAGGCAAAGGATGTCAGGAGATGTCCTGGACCGAAATGTTAGCTGACTCTTTCAGGTATTGCATCAGCAGTTATTGCTACTCATTTTTAGCAGCAGGTCCCAGCGCACAGAGGGTGACGTAGTTGCTTTTCTTCCTGCTCTGACCTTTTTCCACCAAGGTGTGCCTTCAGCTGCCAAGACCAGCCCTCCACCCGAGTGCGTACCAACACAAGGATAGCGCTTGCTTCTGTGTACAGTGATTAAAAACTGGGCTCAACCTAATTGTATCTCCATATGTCAGTTGAGTGCAGCTGGTGGGTATGGAGAGGCTCTTGCAAGTGTTGTAGTTAACCATAGCTTCACAGATTGTCGCTTGCCAAATCTGGCTGGAAACGTGGTTTTAGCCTGTGGCGAACAAAATAAAATACCACCAAGAATGGTGAACGTTGAAGTGTTTAATATTTACACATGCCATCTATGGTGCCAAATGGTTAATAGATTTGTGTTCAAAGATGATGTATGCATTTACATTTTAAGGGAAGCATTTGAAAATGAAGTCATTTGTCATTGCTACTTACACAGAACTCTCTGCTTGGGATTTTAAAATTCTGAAGTTAAAGAAGACTATTACAATCATGTAGTACACCTCTGCATGTAAATAGTCCACGAAGTCCTTCATTAACCCTGCAGTGAATGTATAGCTTCTGGTAGAGCTTTACCTTTTCTGCTTGCTTGAAAGACTTGAACCTTTCAAAATCATCTCCTCTCCAATTAAAAAAAAACTTAGGAAAGCAAGAGCATTTCCTCTGAAAATATTTTAAACAAAAAAAGTAATTCATGTTTCAGCAAAAAACCTAGCAAGTTTCCAGGACTGGAAGCTGTAACTTCACAAAAGAAGAAAAAGGCAGGGTTATTTTAACAACGAGGATTATCAACTACTGGAAAAATTTGCTGAGGGTTATGGTGACTTCCCTGTCATCAAGACCAAGTTCCTGTCTGGAGGTTGTGCTGCTGCCCGTATGTGTGCCTGGCACATTCCCGCAGGTGTTGGCGGTGTGTCCGGAGCCCGTGGGAAAGCTTCGGCAGGGAGCTGGCCCTCACCGGTCTGCTTGAAGCTCTGCATGGGGCAACCTGAAGGGTAATGTTGAGTGGGCAACTCTTAATTCCTGCTAAACTGCATACTCCTTGTTGTCACTTGATAGCTACAGATTTTAGTCAACTAAAGAGATTCATTCGTGGTTTTTAATCTGCTGAAATTTCTGGACATCTGTTTAGCTTCAAGTATGGGCTCATTGGAGTAAAATCTAGGTGAAACTTTGCATTGTGTTACTAACGCATGACCTAAAAATAATAAATTCAGGCCATTCTCTCAAGATATAGCAATCATTTCCTGTTGCCTGGCAATATCTCCGGCACTGAATACAAAACTGGGAATTTATTTTGTGATGCTGTGCAGAAAAATTTGTTTACAATTTTCTACTGTGATTCCCCCAAGAGGAAGAACCCATGGCTCATAGAGAGAGAGCAAACGTTAATGATATCTTCTATTCATCCTGGCAAATTTATGACCAAGTTTCAGTTCCTCTTTCTATATTTCCATAAATGTTTACTGAAAGACACCCTTCTGTTTTCTCAAATTCATCCCACTTATTTTCAGTGGAAATTAGCTTGAACTTATTCTAAATAGCTTATTATAGCATAATCTAGATTTTAGTTTATTTTTAATACTTCTTTTTAATAATCCTGTCTTCACATAGCATGCAAAAATCTTTTCCTTTTTCTTCAAAGAGGACTAAGAATTTTTTGTAATGTGTCTCTAGATAACATTTTATTACCCATTATAATAAATGTATGATAGGGTTTAAAGGGAACCTCATACATCCATGATGTCCTATGCTTGGTAGAAGAATGTCAAGACCCTCATTTCATAGTGTGCTTCAGGCAAGTAAGCTGCTGCATACCCCCCTGAACATCAGTATGTACCATCACCTGTAGGACTGGGATATTTATGTGACTGAATTCAGTCCTCAGCAATAAAAAGGACGAGTTGAATGCCCTTGTTCTCCTGGAATATGCTGATGAGAGGGGGACACAAAACTTCAGGGTTTCTCAGGCTGGGATAAGTTTTTCCTATGACCTGGGATACACCCAGTGTATGCCTTCAATCTGCATTTTTTAGGGAATACATTAACACTGGAAATAGGCTTTTATGAACTGACTCCATGAAGAAGGTCGTGAAATAAATCATGCAGAGCTATTCTGATGACAGCCACGGTGGACCTATTACACATTTAAAAAACAAATGCATGCTAAAATCAACATTTTCAAATAGTTTAAGTTTCTTCTCGCTGTTGGTATTTTAACATTTGGTCAATCCCTCTGATAACAGTAAACCCCCAAATCTCCTTTTATGGTAAATTCTATTAGAGTGGATCTTTCTGTTGATGGGAGAGCTAATCAAAATTAGGCTTAACTGGTGATGAGCTCAACTAAGCAAGTGAGATTTTGTTCCTTGTTTTTCTTTTGTTTACATGGTAACTGTCTCTTTCCTTTTCCCATACGAATAAATGTCATGTAGCATAGCTGAGATGTGCTGCCCTTTATTTGCCAGAAGAAGTTGCTCATAATTGAATCACTTGAACACTGAAATTCAGAGGCAAGACTTTTCAATGGCAAAAATACTAATATGCTACAGGATAAACTTTGTGCCTTGTCAAGACCACCCTGTCACACCTACCTCCTAAAAAGAATGAATTCTTTTGTTCCTGTAGGAAGGGTGATGAAGTCAAAATCATCAGAATTCACTGTTTGAGTCCCAGATTTTTTTGCACCATCTCAATGGTTTTAAACATAACCTCATCAGCAGCTTCTTTTCATAGTACAGGAAAATAATTCAGACATCAAACTGATCCTAAGTCAGTCCGTCAAATACTTTGTGAAGAGAACAGATTTTGAACGGATTCTTAAACAAGCAAAACCAAAATAGGTTTCATTTGTTTTCATAGCAGCTAATTGCATAATGTGATTTAGCTTGAACGCAGAGAGCTGGGAAGAATAAACAAGTTAATAAGGTGCTATGGGACTTGCCTTTATGGGGCACATGTGAAGACTTGTTAAGGATAGAGGCTTAAACTAAACTGATAGATACAAGCTTCTAGAAGGTGTTTGCAACATCCAGCTCAAGCATCCAATGCACGGGGAGCCATTTCCCTCCTCACTGATTGCACACAGTTGCCGGAGACTGTAATGCAAGCCACTGTTTCTTATTTCTTCTTTTTCTTCTCCTTTGTCTCATCTACCTGTGCCAGAACTGGTCCTTCCTTGTCACGATTGCTTTCTATA
>NW_009618209.1:4598-4998 GCF_000690535.1 Cariama cristata | reverse complement strand
AGTAATCATGGTTGAAAAATGGGTTTTGTAAGATCAAGTTTCAACAGGCCGATACAGTTCCATCATTTTTAATTTAAATATTAAGTGTTGAATCAAATAGAGTTGCTTTTGCAATGGTTGTATCTGCACGTATGTGTATATACACGTACATATGTATGCATGAACCTGTATGTATTTGTTTATATAAACATGTGCACGTTTGTGTGTGAATATAAACATATATGTATATATAAAAAAAGGTATATAATAGCAGAGGCATGATAAGAAAAAAACTAAGCAAAACATTCATCTGCGTTTACTATTCAGAGTGATAGAAATGTAAAAGTGGAAAGACAGAAGAGGACCTAAATGTAAATTAGATTAAAAAGGCCCTTCTGCTCAGATAATCATTAGTGCTGTT
>NW_009618209.1:0-4567 GCF_000690535.1 Cariama cristata | reverse complement strand
AGGAATGCAGAAAAGTTTTTCGTAATTGGACATTGAGTTATGTGCATAACCCTTACCCTTTTGGGAAAACAATCCTCCCAGATTTATTTTTAGACAACTCTAGATTGAAAATCAGCCCATTTTGTTAGGGACTAGGTAGTTGCATAATGTAGGCACATGACTCTTCAAAATTCAGATGTTTGCTTTTAAAAAAAGAAGCTAGACCTCCCGTTTTTGTACTTGGCACAGCAAAAGGAAAGGGAATACCAGAATTGTTAGAGTTTGGTTTTGCCTCCTCTTGATCGTATCCTCCTTGGAGGGTGTTTCAGCAGCATCTTAAAGGCAGAACTGTCCTGACTATTCCTCCTTTTCTCTACCCCAAGGACCAGAGAATTACACAGAGCCCATTTTTCCAGGTCTGTATCACCCTTGTGCTGAATGAAACTCCAGGTAATTTGCTGAGTTCCTAGCTACTTTCTGTCACTCACTGAAGCTTTTCAGAGTGCAAAACTGCCTCGGCCATGCCATTTTTGACATGGAAACATTGCTTTAGTTGTGGACCGTATGATAAATGGTTTCTTATTGGACCCTTGTTGTCGTAAAGGTATGCTTGTTACCATGAGGATACTTTTCTGTGTCCTTCCACAGCATGAGGTTTCCACCTTGCTGGTAAGGAAACAACTCCCCACATCCTGGAGGAAGCATCAAATTCCAGCGCTGACATCAGGGTGATTTTCTCAGACTGATGATTAAGGGTCTACCCATCTGCTCCTGTTTATAAGCCCTCAGGGCTCATCACATGAACTTTTCCAGTGCCTAAGTTGTGTTAAGTATTTTTGTCCCTCTTGCTTCTGGAAGTACAAGGTCTATCAGAACCAGATCTCTTGCAAGCAGGGAATGACATTGCCCTTCAATGTGTTTCCTCTTAGGTGCATGATTGCTTAGAATCAGGGGCATATAGGCAGAACATTAGTTTAGTGCTGTCATCAGCTAAGCTTTTGCTTTCTTAAATCCGTTGCAGCTAAGACATGGAAGTTTTGTAGACTGTCCTAAAGCCTTTTCTGATTTTGCCAGTGGGCCCTTGTCCATCCGTCCCAGCAGATTTCTGAGAAGAAAAGAACAATGAACTAAATGAAGATGTGCTAGATGCAACCCTATTTCATTTGCCTCCCACTTTTTAAGGAGTGCGCACACATTCTCTTCTCTCTCATTAAACTGATGTAACTGATGGACGCAATTGTATCAGCAGTACTGTCTTTTGGGGGAGACTGGCACACCCTTGAGTCCCACTTTTCAACGAGAGTTTGAGGCATTAGATCAGTTCATGAGCTCCATC
The DNA here is from genome assembly GCF_000690535.1 of Cariama cristata. Lineage (NCBI taxonomy): Eukaryota > Metazoa > Chordata > Aves > Cariamiformes > Cariamidae > Cariama > Cariama cristata. The sequence goes on along the minus strand of NW_009618209.1, from coordinate 3,252 downwards.
TCTCGAGTAAGGCAATATTCAGTAGTTTTTAGAATTGGATAGAAATTAATTGCAAAGATGAAGAGTGATGGAATATGCGCGCTGATATTTATACTTGGCATTTGAATGATAAATGAATGTTAACCATGACAACAGTCACGTTCTCATCATCCTTCAGTGGTAGCATTATCGATATCTATAAACTGAAGGCCCTATCATTTTCGGCAGCAAATAACAAAATAGTCCCTACCCCAGAGCACTTGCAATCCAAATATCACAAAGGACAGGGTTATGTGCCTGCTTAACCAAAGCCAGATGCTTGATTTCAAGGAGGGAATTAAAATGTATTTTCACTAGGGAATTTTTCTCATGCAGAAGGTCAGCATGGGAGAAAGCACGCAGGAAGTTACCCTACTGGCGTTTGTGCTAATTAAGGGTGCAGAACAGATTTAGTAAATAACCCACTGTTTTCACAAGCCAATAAACATTTTGAAAAACATCTCCTCTTGAGCTTTAAATATAAGCTCTCAATATCTGGCAAAATGTGGTTTATTTTTTTTTTAGTTAAATCGAGTGAGATAATTTTAGTTGGGGTTTTTGAGGTCTGAAAACTGGAAGGAGAGAAAAATCAAGAAAATTATTTTCCTCCTATTTTACAGTGCATGACCACATATTTCTCTTCACCTGAGAATGCCAAAACCTAGTGTGAAGTCTCTTTGCGCTCCAAACATCAAACCTCCTTGCCAGGCATCTCTCCATTTTCCTGATTAGCTTTGTAAAGAAGGTGGTCGATTCTTTCTTTTATGGATTACCAAGCCCGTGATGCAATATAATCTTTATTCCAAACCAAGCATTTAGATTTCTACTTCCCCTTTCAGCACTATGGTATCATAGAGAAACTGCCAATGTTTGTGTCAGCAGTTAATGCCGTTAGGAGGTAGGAATGATTTTCTTTCCCTGAGTACCTGGAGAAGCAGATGGTGCTATCTAACCAAGGCAGGGACTGCCTGTAGGAGAGGGTGTAGAAAGAGCAGCAGTTTTCCTGGCATCAGAAGTGGAAATATCAGTGCTGAGAAACCGTGCTGAGACGGAGCGTGGTTCTTCCCCAGTATAATGTAAAAGTCATGCTCCAAGGATGGAGGCTTCCTTCTGACTGCACAGTCCTGCAAAGTGCTCCCCTTGCGAGAGACCTGTGGGCTAATACTAGACTTCTGCTCTTCCGTTACTTAATTCACAGGTACTGATGGAATAAATCCTGCTAGCGTGCTGGAAGACACTGTGCAAGCTGGAGCTTTGCTCTCCTCTATTTAAGCAAAAGCTTGAACTCAACAGATGCTTCAGATGACAGAAGTCACTTGGTGGGTGAAACCGTGGCAAATATATACGTGTCAAAATGCCGAGTCAGAGCAGGACGCTAATAGGCTCCTGCTGAGTAATTCAGAGGGCGGTTTAGCCCTGTAGTGCCTTCTGGGCAAGTCTGAGTGTTTGTTCAGACTTGGCTTCTTTCTGATAGACAGCTGGTGCAGAGGTTCTTACAAGTAGTTTGTCATCTTTATTTGGGGGACGGGTCTGAGCAAGGGCGTGGAGACCCCATAGATCCTTTGATTTTAATCACACTGATGATTTAGTATCAACCTCAAAATAGAAATCATTTTAAAACAACAGTTATGCTTGACAGCAGGCCAGGATTTTCTTTAAAAAAAAGAGAAGAAAAAAGAAAAGCATTTCCTCACCGTATAGAGTGAGATCTCTGAAACTACCGGTGAATTTTCTGTTTGTTCAGATTCCCTCAGAGACACGGATTTGGGTTCATAACTTGTCTGGTCATTCCATTTTGGCAGAAAGATTAAAGCTCTTATTCTTTTTCTTGCAGCCCGAGCTTCCCTTTACCCCAAACTTCCACTCCATATTGTTTTTAATCATTTGGTGTTTTAATCATTTGGTGTTTTTCTGCCCACTTAAAAAACTCCCTGCCTCCTTTGTACTTAGTAATCCAGTGTTGGTCTGGGTTGATCACAATTACAGGTATTAACAGGGAGAAAACCCGAAACAATACACATCCCCCAAACAATTAACCGCATTCCTTCTTCTAAACCAATCTATTCAAGTGTTTGTACCTTCTCACCATGTTAAAATGTGCTGGTTTTTTGCAAACCTTTCCTGAAGTCCTTACTCAGTATTCACTTGGCAGGAGTGGGATGCCATCACGTACCTTGTCAGTCCCCTAGGTTCCCTTAGTCCAGTGTTGCTGCTTTGAAAGGCTCCTCTTCCTTCATGAACTTCTCTGCTTTTAATTGAGCTGGCTCAGGAGCACACAGAAACAACTTTCCTTTAGGTCCTTCAAAGTGAGAAGCTTCTTATAAGCATTTAAATCTTATGCATCAATAAAAGATCTTACATAAATTGTGAAATGCTTTCAGGGGTTTGGACCACAGATTAGCTTCTGTCACAATTTAGAAAAATCTCTCATGGGAAACATATACTTGGGTCTGTCTGTATATCTCTGTATCTCTTAGCTGGAAGTCAGGGCCAAATCTTATGTTGACTAACAGTGAAAAGCAGATTTTTTATTTCGGTTGGTTTATTTTGTGCTTCAAATCTGCTTAACAGAGGCAGGTTTTGCATGTGTGTGCAAGAGATGGATTTACAAGGGGAACTGCCAGTTGCATGCACTGTCCTTCCCATCTGTATCCTGGCTGTATGTTGGATGGCTTTAGGAGGAATAAGACATGGGAAGTCATCCTTCTTCCAAGAGGAGCAGCAGGTGCCTTCAGTCCAAAATGGGTTACAGGCAGCAGCACTGGCACAAACCAGTGAATCCTGGCCACATCCATGGGCTGGTCCCTGGTGTTGGCAAGATGTTCTTGAGCCCTGTGGTATCGGGTCAGGAAGGACGTGTGAGATCAGTGTCAGCACTGTGTTCCCGGCCCTTTGCTGCAGGGACCTGATGGTCCAGGCAGCGAGACAGAGCGAGGAGGGGCTCTGGTGCCATCCCCAAGTGCTGATACAGGCCAGGCATGATACTCTTTGCTGAATGGGACCTTCAGGTGGTCTTGGACCTTGTACCCCATGGGAGGATGCTGAGGAGGAGACCCTCTGTCTTTTCTTCCAAGTAAGTCTTCATAGCAAAGGGCAATACCCGCCGCCCGGGCTGCTTGCTTTCAAAAATGCCTGGTTTTGGAGTTAAAAACAAGAAGCATGCTACAAAATGTCTTAGATGGGATTTGCTTCCCTACAGTGCTGCTAAATCATATGATTTTTTTATATATATAT
>NW_009618208.1:98779-102976 GCF_000690535.1 Cariama cristata | reverse complement strand
GGGAGGTGCCGCAACCCGGGCAGCGGTGGCCGTGACACGTTAGGTTGGTTTCGTTATGTGTTTTGGCCTTAATATTCGAAGCATGTTTTAGTGGCAGAAGCCTCCAGGAGCACAGCATCCCTGCAGGTGTGCCGGCTGCTGGGCCTCACCTGTACGGGCCGCGGGGGGGGTGCTTCCAAAGCACGCTTGGATGCTTTTGCTCAGACGGGGACACGATACTGTGCTTACGTTGTTGCCATATTCCTGCACTTTTCAGAATTAGGTGTGCTTCAAAAGTGTGTGTGGGGGCGGGGGGAAATAGTGAATTAGCTATAGCGTAGGGCTGGAAACAGGGAACTGCCATGGCAATCCTCCTTTGGTCAGTAGTCGCTCTTGTGGCCAAGGATGAAGCAGTCAACCATGCCACAGCTCTTGCTTTCCCATGTTCAAAACACGGCTGACAGCATCTACCTCACAGGGCTGTGATGAGTGTTAATTCAATTTTGTTTGGAAAGCACTTTGAATTTGAAAACAGACTTCAGAGCCTTCAGAGCATTGTATCTGTCACTTGTGTTTCAGCTGATACTGAGTGTGGCTGTCCCATGCTCACAACAGTGTTACAAACTGTGTAAGAAACAAGCCGTAAGAACTGTGTCTTTGGCTTTGACTAATGTGTTCTATTTTTCCTTGAAGCTTTTAATTTTTAATTTGGGAAAAACTTCTGCCAGGCTGTTACACATTGATTACAGGCATGTAAGATGAGTAGGAGCATTATTGCAAGCAATGTGATGTTTCTTCTAAGTGGGAGCTTCATGCAGTACATAACAAATACATCTTGTTTAGAGCTCGCAAATTACGGTGCACCTGTGTGAGTCTTTCATGAAAGATGAAGAGTGTTTTGGTGCAGACAAGCAATAGTAGGCAGCTACCCAGTCAATCTTGTTGCCACCCTCGATTTTAGCAGTTTTCTACATACTTGAGCAGCAGCAATCACAGTAGTTTAAGTAGTTATTATGAATATGGGCAATGACATTAGGGGATGAGTCTCATACCACTGTTTACATTGTATGTGTAATAGACTTACTATTTGTATTGCTTGTTCACTTGGCTCAAGGGAACTCTGAGGGCTGATCTTGGTGTGATGGCTGGGATCATATGTTCACCATTTCTATATGTTTTCCATCCTAATAGCGTGAACAAAAGCAAAACAATCTCTGTATTTGCTGCTTAGCAGTTGCTGCTGTTGCCTGTTAGGGCAATGCGATATTAGGTGTTAGTCTTGCATGAGCTATGAATACCAGGTTAATTTTAAAGTTTGAGGTAAGGTTTAAGATCAGCGCAGATATTGCTGGTCTGGTTCAAATGGTAACTGGTAGGAAATGGTTATTTTTGTGGATATCTGACAAGAGCGGGCTGGCGGTCACAATACGTTGTCTGTGACCAGACTTACGCTGCCACACCCTTTCCCTCTTCTGGGATGTGCTTGCAAGACCCTGTCTGGTCCGACCTTGAGATGCCTCTCGTTACCCTGGGAATCTGTAACTGCCTAGGGCAGGTTGGTGTTATGAGCTCTTCAGGAGGGGACTTTTGCCAGAGGAAGCAGCATGTTGTGCTATAAGTGACATTGCTAGGAGCATCACTCCCTGCCCTGCCTTGTTGTGTGCTAAGATTGAGGGAACAAGTGTGAGAGAAAATCCTCTGTCAGCGTGTGGATAAATAATAAACGTGTGCAAGAGTACGAGAATGCAGGTCTGGGGGAAGCAGTGTCATGTCTGTTTACTTACACAGATTTTTTTCCAAATGCACTGTTTACTTTTGCTGTAGACAACTTATTTAATTGATCCTGTGTGTCATCTTTAACTTAAAAGCTATGGCAATGTTCTCCATTGTGGTGGTAGGTAGATACCTGCTGTGATTGTGCTGTTCAGTGGAGGATCAGGATGTGGAAGACCCGATACAAGAACGTGCTGAAAAATACTCTGCAGATGTTTTTCAGAGCAGCATTGTGAAAGGTAGCATCTAATAGAGTAATTGCTGTTTGAAGTTGGTTCTATTTCCCAAAATTAGGACTGGACTGAGCAAGCGCAGCTTCTGGGAGGCAGGGGAAGAGTCAGGCTATAATTATATGGGGACTTTGTAGCCATGGCTGTTGGCTTTCCCTTCCCGCTATAAAGCTGTGTTAGTTAATTGTAGCTTTCTCAGACATTAACCCTTTGGACTCTTATTTCCCAGGCTAGATTTTTCGCCATCAGCTGAAACTTTCCTCGCAAAATTCAGCCCAACCAGCTCACCTGTTGTTGAGTGTGTTAAGGAAAAAAAACCCACAGTGTTTTGTCAGTTTTAAACCATTTTTACAGCTGTTTTTTGACACGTCCTTGTACTTTTTTTGCTTTGGAGGTGGAACTTAGGCTGGACAGGGGAATTGGCCCGTGTAGGTTATACCTTATGCCATTCTTGAGAAAATCTACCTGGAGGTGAGTGATTTACAGGCCTGCAAACAGTCTGTTTGCACATGCCTGAAAAAGTTTTTGAGCACCTTCAGTTAAACCATTCTCCTGAAAACTCTGTGTGTAGTGAGGGTGCTTCAGTTCCCCGAAGCTTTGCATGCCCTTTCCAGCGATCAACCGAGTGGGCTGGGCTGCCTTGGCCCCCTTCCCCCCGTGCTCCTTCTGGCTGGTGAGACTGTTCAGGCTCTGGCTGAGAGCGGGGAGGCTGTGGTTGTTATTTCTCCTCTTGGTGTCTGGGCAACATGGAAGAGGAAGGAAAAGCTACTTGGTATGTTTGCAGGTATGGTGGAGAGAACATCTGGACCTGGGAAGGGAGAGGTGAAGCTGCAGGTATTGGAACAAGGGATGGAGAAGGCTGCATTACGTACTCGGTCTTTGCTCTCCATCTTTTTAATGGGTTATTCTTTACAATTTTAATCTCCGAAGTGGCAAAGGGACTGCATGTACTTTTTTTCTTTTTTTCCTCTCTTCTCCATAGAGCAGCCTTCCGTCGCGCCCCAAAGGCTGAAAATATCTGGATAACTCTTGTTTTATCCATGCTGGAACTTTCTGTTATTCCAGACTACTAGACAAGGACCCCAAATGTTGGCCATTCCTCTCCTAATGGGTAAAATGATTGTTGCTGCTTTGCTGCAAGCTAGCTAACTCCTCTCCTCTACGCTGCTCCCCTGTCTTCCCCCCCTCCAGCCACCTCCAGGTCGCTCAGGTATTACATTCTGAAGTATTTTTAACCTCTTTCAAGTGTACTTATTTCTCCTAACATTAAAGATACTGGCTGAAATAATCACGTTGTTTTCCAAATTTAATTAAAAAAACATTTCTCTCGCACCCACAGCATTCCTCTGCACTCTCCAATCCCATTGCCTTCCCTGTCATATATTCTTGGCTGTTTGCTAACAGCTGGCCCTGCCCTACCCTTTCTAGCTCTCTTCTCGCATCCTGTTGGAAGTGCAGCGGTTTCAATGCAGTCCTGCGTGCTCCCCTGCCCAGATGCTTCCCTCTACTTCAGAGAACTGGGTAATGTTGTATGTGCCTAGCCTAGCTGGTGACCCTTTGGTGCTTGAATCCTCTCATGAGTGGACTTTTATGTTGTAACTGGAAGGCCACATTGCTGCAGTGGCCAAATCATGCTGGGAAACACCAGCCTATGACATGGAGAATGTGAGGTGAGAGCTAGGGAGGGGGGAGAGCAGTGTTGCTGTGGGGCATTTTCCTCCTGCTTAGAGTTTTGCACGAACTGCTGTGGTGGGTTGGCCCTGGCTGGACACCAGGTGCCCACCAAAGCCACTCTATCACTCCCCTCCTCAGCTGGACAGGGGAGAGAAAATATAATGACAGGCTCGAGGGTCAAGATAAGGACAGGGGAGATCACTCACCAGTTACCATCATGGGCAAATCAGCCTTGACTGGGGGAAATTAATTTAATTTATTGACAATCAAATCAGAGTAGGATAATGAGAAGTAAAACCAAATCTTAACACCACCTTCCCCCCACCCCTCCCTTCTTCCCAGGCTTTACTTCACCCCCGATTTTCTCTCCCTCCTCCCAGCAGCACAGGGGGTCAGGGAATGAGGGTTGGGGTCAGTCCATCACCCGCTGTCTCTGCCGCTCCTTCTTCCTCAGGGGGAGGACTCCTCACCCTCTGCCCCTGCTCCAGCCTGGGGTCCCTCCCACAGCAGACAGTCCTCCACGGACTCCTACAACGTGAGT
>NW_009618208.1:87151-98703 GCF_000690535.1 Cariama cristata | reverse complement strand
CCGGGCCCCTCCGTGGGGTCACAAGCCCAGCCAGCAACCCTGCCCCAGCCTGGGCTCCTCTCTCCACGGGTCCTGCCAGGAGCCTGCTCCAGCCTGGGCTTCCCACGGGGTCCCAGCCTCCTTCGGGCATCCCCCTGCTCCGGCGTGTGGTCCTCCCCGGGCTGCAGGTGGGGATCTGCTCCAGCGTGGGCCTCCGTGGGCTGCCGGGGGACAGCCGGCCTCACCGTGGGCTGCACCAGGGGCTGGGGGGAATCTCTGCTCCGGGTCTGCAGCACCTCCTCCTCCTGCTGCACTCACCGGGGGCTGCGGGGCTGCTCCTACCACATAGTCCACCCCTCTCTCTCCACTGCTGTTGTTGCAATGAGTTGGTTTTTTCCCCCTTCTTAATTCTGTTATCGAAGAGGTGCTACCCCTGTCACTGATGGGCTCAGCCTTGGCTGACATTGACTGTGTCTGACATGGGGGAAGCTTCTCACAGCTTCTCACAGAAGCCACCCCCGTAGCCCCCCAGCTACCAAAACCTTGCCACACAAATGCGATACAACAGATGAGCAGATGTTGTGGATATGCTGTAGATCCTGCTTTTGGGATTCCTGTGAGAAGAGAAGACTTCTAGAATGAGCAGGGGTTTTGAAGAGGAACCACTGATAACTTGTGTTCTGAATATATAGTCAAAAAGTATTCCAAAAAGGAAACCATTAGATGTTGGCTCTGGAGAAACAGGAAAGGCTGTAGTAGGATGGCAGCATGAATCCCAGGTATGTGGCTTTGATCTCCGAAGCTTCAAAGCAAAGCCATTATTCCCCTGCCTCATTTCCATTTTGTTGATGAGTCTGAGAGCTCGTGAAAGTGAGTGCTAATACCACTGAATAGAACATGTGTAGGTGAGCAAGTGGTAACTTGGCTCACTTGCAGCTTTAATGATGCCTATTTTACCCAGTGCAGGGGTGGTTTAGGGTTTTTTTGGAACACAGTACAGTGGGAACACAGTACAATGGCATCTGTACAGTGTTACGCCTTTTGTCTGGTTGCAGTTAAAGCAAAGCACTACTAAGGGGAAGAGCTAAACTTTTGTTTGGGTCTCATGAAAATACACTATGGTAAACAGAAAATTACTCATATAATTCTTGTATAATATACCTGGATTTTTTTATTTGTTGGGACATTGCTTGCTTTTTAATAGTTTTCAATAGTTGGTTTTGTTTCCTCAAGTTAAAAACTTCAGGTGGAACAACAGAAACACTGCAGATGCCAGAACAAGACGTGTACAATTAAATTAAGTTTTTTGGGGGAGGTTGTTTCCAGAACTGAAAGAACAGAAGTTTCTGTAGTTTTGTGTCAGCACCAAGGTAAATACCAGTAAGCTATGAAAGTTTTCCATGCTTTATGGGTATTACTGTAGACAAAACAGTGCATTTCTTACTGTATGCACACACCAGTTTTTCCCCATACCTAATTATTTGCCAAAATTGAGCCTATGTCTCCACATACTTGCGTATTTGCATTTCTCCTGTTTAACAAGACCACAAGCGTATAATTAATGTGTTTAGGTTTTTTGAGGGTTTATTGGATTTATTTTTTTTTTTTTGTAATTTAGACAGTAGATCAGTCTTTAATCTAGCTACATTTAATTGTAGTATGGACTATTTCCCCACCCCCACCTTGATTTTAATGACAAGTTTCTTAGGACTTTTCTATTTTGTTTTCCTGGCTTAAAAATTGAGACTGTGTGATTTATAGACCAATTCAGTTGATTATGAAGTACTATCTGGACTTCTTTAGCACATAGGTTTCATATTTAGCCTATGTTTAAACTGGTTTCTGAATGTGGTTTAAATTTGAAAATGAAACAGGACATTGCAGGGCAAGGATGACGCTCATTTTTAACTACAACTGTGGAGAGATCATATGTTTCCTTAGATAACACTCGTAAATAGAGAATTACAACTCTTAAATAAAATGCAGCAAGCAGCTGTGGGGTGGGAATGTTATCTGACCAATATCTTCAGTATGTTGCATTGTTTCAGAAATGCTTTATAGTAGCTGAAATTTTGATATTCATTGGGACTATGTGTTTTTCATGACTTTATAAATACATGAGTGCAAGTACTGAAAGTAAAATGTACTTGAATATTCTTTTGAGCAAGTCACAGTAGCTGTATAATAGCTTGTTTGTGAAGAAAATGAGGTGTTTTTTTCCAGTTTATTGAAGCTCTGAAAGTGGATCTGTTCAGTACTGATTATTGTGTAAAGTCACTAGTGAGCATAAGCTTTAAAAAAATAAAAGTTTTGGTGTCCGGTGATATGGAAGACAGATAGGTATTCTTTTCCAAAACTAATTTGATACTAGATTTAACCTCTGTGCCAAGTTTCATTCAAAACTAATTATTGCATTTGATAGAGTTATGAAATACAGTACTCCTTAAGACATAGGAGGAAAAAGAGGGGAAATGCTGTTTACAGGACCTGTGCTGTGGCTAGAAGAGAGACCCTGGGATGCTGACATACGATAATGGGGAACTAGACATACAGACTGGGGAATAGTTGTAGAAACTGATATGGGAGGGATACGAAAATGAGAGAGAGAAATTAGTTAGGGGACACAGAAACTGTGGTATGGTGAAGTGGGTGGAGAGAGTTGCAAGATGTTCGTGATCTGAAGGGAGCTGGGATGGTGATATGTGAAAGTTTGAGGATGAATATAGAGAAGTGCGGAGAGCTTATTCTAGAGGCGCTCATATTGCATGGTACTGCAGTTTTCTGAAGGTGTTTTTACATCTGTATTTTTCTTTTGATCTCTATTACTGGGGTAGACACTCTGTTTAGAAAGCGTGTGTATTCCTTACTTGTGATTAGATTTAATTTTCTTTTTACTATTATTTGGCTATTCTGCTGACCTTAACAGGATGATGTGCATAGTAAGGTAAGCAGAATTTGCCTCTGGCTCTTCTTTCCTGAATTCTTTGTCTTGTAGCATCCTGGTCACAACCACAGCAGTAAACTACAGGTAGGAATCTGAATTAAGTACAAGATAAGTAAGAATGAGTGAATTTTAACATTAAAAAAAACTTGCTTTTGTAAAATGCATATAATGAAAGGAGAACTATATTCACACAGGTTTTTTTAACTGCAGTATTTTGTTCTTTACACTCTACTACTTGGGCAGTTATAGATTTGATTAAAAATTAGGTTTATTAGTTTTGTAATTTGTCTTATGGATTAGTAAGTATAGATTCCCTTAAAATTGTTTAATTGAAAGAATATCTTGTAAAAGAAAATTTCAAATGGCAAAATTATTGTGACTTGTTACAGCAGGTCTTGTGTTTTTTATATTGTGGTAAGAGCTGCAAGACAAATATGTTAATATTAACAAATACATGTGAATTGCTAATTTGTCAGCATGCTAGAAGCTGGCTTTTGGTCATCTGTACGTAATCTGATGTGTTAGAGTACCTATTCATAAAAGTGAACAGCATTATTCTATTTTTACATCATTCTGGGTTTTTGATAAGTGGTGATTGTGATTATGATTATTTTGAATACATGAGATAGATGTAGTAAAGGAGAGATGTCAGTAACTTTAAAAAAAAAAGATTCTCAAGTTTAACAGCTTTACTCTCTGCTTACAGAAATGATGGGAAATAGAACAAAAACCAAGGTGTGAACAGATAAAGGAGATTTAAATAAGCCTGGCACTCTTAACTAACTAAAAGATGTCTTGATATGTATCTCTCTGATCATGTTTGACATATCTAGGTCATGTTCTCTGAAGACTATTATTAGAGATTTAACCTTGGGTAATTGCAAAGTGTATTTTCTTCAGAGTAGCTTTTGATCAGGTAGGCGAGACAGTGAAAGTTTGTGTGTGTTCAACTGCTTGTAATAATTTGGGAGTCTAGTTAGAAGATCTGGTGGCAGCCACCTGAGCTGTAAGGTGAAATGTACTGTTCCCGTGGTGCATCACAGAAGATTTGCCTGCCTACATTTTGTCAACTGTTGTAAAATTCCATTTTTTTGGAAGCTGGGGGTGTGGAAGAAATGACCTCTTAAATTTTCAAATAAGATACACTTCAGGAAGAATGGAATTACATTGGACACTTTACAGCTATTAGAGCTGTTGAAATGTACTTGTACATTTGAACTGTCTGATGATACATGCTACAAAACGCAGGAAGGTAGTCTGGGAACATCTACAGCTTTAATTGACTGCGTTTCTTACCCCCCTGCCCCCGCCATCTGTGTGGATTGGATATTTGTAACCCATTAGGGCACCTAAGCATTGGACAAGCTTTCTTTGAAATATGTAATGTGTGAATAGAAAAAATGTGAATTATTTATCAGCCTTGGTTTTTGTCCAGTTTCAGCGGTCTAGCTTTCAGTGTGGTGCACAAATATTTGTTAAGATGTAACTATGGGTCAGGAACTCCGTAAGCTGGCTTTGCCAGTCAATAAAATACGTAAGTAGTCTGTGCACGGGAGCTTTCCTTTGATGGCACAGTTCCCTGAAGGAGTAAAAAACTCAAATATGTGGAGAGGAGGAGGCTAAGCCAGTGATTGTGTGGGTTCCTTCTGCCCTTACTTCACTGAATCGCAGACTTTAAAAAAAACCCAAACAGAAAACCAACAAAAAACAAACCCAAAAATCCAAACCCAACTCAAAGCCCCACTTCATTCTCCTCACAAGATACTGAACATTTGTACATCACTGATAACATCCATATTTAAATGCTGTGCCCAGAGTTGCGGAGAAGGCATGTGTCTTGGTCGAGAGAGTAAAAGAACTTCAGGAAAGATACATGGGAGGTAGAAGATTGAGTTCATTGTTTCTCTGATGGCATATCTCCACTGGGGTCCCGCTGTTCATCAGTTTGTAAGTGACAGCAGAGGAGTGGAAGGGAGGGGAGATGGGGAGATCGAAACGCCATGGCTGAAGCTCTGTCTCACTCGCTTCAGTTCTGACTCGAGCTTCCCGTGCTCTGCACCGCGTACGAGAGACACAAAAAGACATCTAGAGCGAAAGCTGATGCGTTATCGGTGAGAGAATCTTTTAGATTAAAACACTGGATGGTAATTCATCTTCGGCATAGCTGGCCTTTGTTTTAAAGAGAAGATTGCTGTGTTAGAAAAGGAAATTTTAACCCCTGGAGAACAGAGAACAAGTGACAGGGGAGACCTCTTAGCTTCAGAGACAAACTTGCAGCTTGGAAACCCCCTGTGTGCTGCACACCAGGGCAGTGCTGGTGCCCAAGCGTAACATGTAGTCACTTGGCTGAAATACCTTGGAAGTTACTAGAGCAAGGAGACTATGATCTTCCAGTAACTTCCTGGTGTAGTTTGATGATTCCTGTGCAAATGATCAACAAGTTGTTTGGGAGTCAGTGTCAGCAGTGATGCACGTGGTGTGCAAGAGCCTTCATACTGATATTGTTAAAAAAGGGAAAACAAACAAACACAAAAGTCTTCTCTTTCCTGGTGAAGATACAGGTGCGACAGAATGTCTTTTGCTGTGCCTGCGCCTACCGTGTCATAGGGCTGGTAAAATCTGCTGCCTTCCCTGGCTTGGTACAATGTGCTTTTTCATGGTACTTACTCTGTAATGGTGATACTCAGAGAAATAAAGTTTGGGCACTTCTGCTGAAATGGTGGCTGTTCCATTTCTGACTCTTGCAAGCACTGTAGGTAAATGATGGAGATGTTGGCTGAACGGTCTCTTGAAAGAGGGGATTAATTTTCATTTCCTCAGAAAAGTTTGTGCTATCACAATTACCGATTCCTCTCCCGTAATTCCTGATTCAAATTCTGAATTACTTGTTACTTCAAAATAGCAAAATGTAGCATTTATGGAGCAGAATTTCATGGAATAATGAGGAAATAAACTAACAGGTTGTTTAGTCAGTTGAGGCTAAGACGATGTTCTCCTACTTTTTTTTCTACTTTGGAATACATCCATGAGGATTTTCCTTTCATAGTACAGTTGTATTTCATGGAAGTGACCAACAGCAGGTAACCCAGCCGCACAGTCCTTGAAAGAGGCAGGACAGCTCGGCTTGCCCAGAGGATTTGAAATGACTCGTAGATGTCAGTAAGGTAATATATTGCTTGTTTTGGTGGGAATGAAGATCTGTATGATGGCTGCATGAAGGGAAAAATAAGCAATACTCGCCTTTTTGCAGTGATGGTAAATTCAAACTGAACCATTTTTATCTGGTGAAAATGAAAGCAACTAATTGAAATCCTTAGGAGGACGAAAATATATTTTGGATAGGTAGGAACTTCTTTGTTAAAAGTGAAAAAATTGCCTCTCTTTAGCCTGCTACATTTATGCTATTTCTCTTGACTTCTTTGCTTGCAAAGCACAGGCACAGTATACCATCCCTTCATGCTTTGCTGTGTTATGGTATCTTTAGCACTTGGTCCACTTTTGATTTTCTGTTTTGCAGAACACAGTTGATTTTTATTTTTTTTAAACTAGTGGCAACTAAACTGCAGAATAATAACTATTTGTTGCCCTTTGGAAAACAAAGGGAAGTACACGAGTACTAATAGTTAATTGCTTTGATCATAGACATAAAATGAAATACAGGTAAGGAAAGTTTAGCATTTCTAAAGCTTAGGTGTACTGAAAACCATTACAAACAAAGGAGGCTTGCTATCTACTGTATCGCTCAGGAATCTCAAAAAGCAGGCTGGCTGGCATATCTAGGGTGTGGTCCTGCAAGATGTTTGGGCAGATTTAAACAGCTTGCTTTAATGAAAAGGGTGGTCTCACCTCAGCCACCTTTGCTCTCCTCTGTGTCCTCCCACTGTTTTCTCTGAGCTGGTTCCATACAAGTAAATGGCAAGTGTAGTTAGGCTGATGTATTCTTTAATAACCATTTATGTTTCCTAATTTTGCATATAATGGCATTCAGATTTCTGAGAAACAGCAAAATAAAACGTATAAAGAGGAATTTAGTTTGTTTAGGAAGCTGTAGGTTGAAAAATGTAAATATTTTTATCATTGAAAGTTAATATTTGTTCTAGTGTCAGTTTTTTGGAAATAATCTTGTGTTTTGTTGACTTTATCATCATCTGGTGAACATGATGCAAAATGTTCTTGAATTCCTTGGATATCTTGATAAGAGTGGATAGCTCTGTATGATTTACACCGATCTTACCAGTTTGGGATGAAAACAGAGGCAAATGAAACTAAATAGGAGTGATGGAAACCAAACACCTCCAAATCATCCCTGTTCCTTTGGCAACTACTATGCACACTTCTGCTCCCAAGAAGCAGCCATGGGAGGAAGAAGTTAAAGAACTGGTATCTGCTAGCATCAGTGCACTGTCTATGAACATTGTAGTTTAAACATGTAAACGGTGATGCTTTATTCTTAAATGGATTAACATAGCTGATCAATTTATACGCAAGACAGTCTTGAATACTTTAAACAATGTAAGAGTTCTTAAAAATGAAACAAAACTCTCAAATACATTTAATTATTTTCTGTATGAAACTTCTTCCCCTAGCAAGCTCTGATAAAAGGGAAAAGCCCTTCGGAAGGTGTGCAGGCATGTAGCTAGGGCATGTTTTTTCAGGCCTTTGAACTAGGTTAGGAATGTGTCTCAAGATGGAAGAATGAATAGTTACTTGGTGCTATTAGCCTGCAGGCTTGAAACTCGCAAGAGGAATGTTATTGTGTCTTCAAAGCCTGTTTCACACAAGCCTTTGTTGAGCAGGAACTTGGAGAGTCTTTGTATTATCATGCACACAACAAAAACAGCCAGCCACCCAATTTGATCTAATTGGGCGGCAGTGGTGAGATGTTTCTTCAGTAGGAAGACTCTGGAAAATGGGGTGCATATTTTTAATTAGGAAATACCCTTTAGAGCAAAGGGATTGCCTACACAGACATTTACCAGCTTGATAAAACTCTGTAATTATACTGATGCAATTCCCCCTGTGCACATCCCCCTTTTTTCCCCTCCTCTCTGTGTAGTGCTTTCCCAGGAAGAGAGCAAATGTTTACATTTCTTTTAAATTCTGTTTTGACCCTGAGGTGCTGGTAGCACATCCCTGGAGGAGGCAAGCTGAGGTTGAGAAAATGGGGTGGTTCAGGTTGAGGTAATTTTTGTAATGCTTTCTCAATAATAAACCTGTATTCAGGACTAAATATGCAGTAATATACTAATATTACCTAAATTAAGACAAACGTTTCAATCAATGTAACTATTAAGTGTTTAGAGGAAATAAAACCCTTGCGGTAGTGAATATGATTGGTGAGGTATCCAGAATCAGGGTTTGAAGTGCTAAAAACTCTTTTTTGAAAGTAGCAGCCGCTTCAGTAGATATCCAGAGAATTTTTTTTTCATTTTAGTATATGACTAACCTAATTACCCAAGTAGTTTATTCAAAGTTGACTGAGATAAACTGAGACTGAAAAGATAGTAAAATGGATTTCCTTTCTAAAGTTTTTTAGTAAAAAACCCGCCATGAACTCTACTAAATGTGAAATTTTGAAGTCCATAGTAGCCAAGCCCGCTCAGTTTCACCTACTAGATAAAGAAGAGGCTTTAAAAAAGGGAATTGTCTTTAAATGCAAGGTTTATTTTATTAAGCAACTTCCTTATGTATTCAGGATATTTTGTTAGTTTTTTGTTAACTGAACTAAATACTACTTTACAGTTTCATCCTGATTTTCATTCAAACACAGCTTGAAAAGTCATGAGTATAAAATGTAACCAGCTAGTAAATAGTGACCTATCAGTAATTTTATGTCAAGAATCTGCATAAATATATTCTAACGGTATTGTCTAACTGGGGACTATACCAAATACTAAATTAAAAGGTTGTATTGCAGATCAACATGATTTAGTGGCTATTGCTCTTTGAGAATGACCATTAAGAACATAAAAAGATAAGTTTCCTCATTTGCTAATCTAAATTTGATTATTTTAATCACTTTAATTTGAATTAATCCACCGTGAAGCCAAGTGTCAGTATATACACGATAATGAAATATAATTGAACTCATACGATTGTGCAGAAATAAAATGTAGGCACAGAAGAGACCTGGTTACAGAACCTCGTCTGATCCAGAGGAGGAGGAGCAGACAATACATGAAATGATAGGAGGTTGGGAGGGTGAGAGGAGGGGACAAAACAACAAGCACGGAGTATTGAAGGGTGAGCGTGACCGGCAAGCTGTGTAAATTGGCTGGCCAGTTGGTGGGTCTTCTGTAAGAGAAGTTTCACAAGGTTAGAGAAGGCAAAGCTGTGTAGGAAGGGGTATAGGGACTGAGTGAGCAGAAGGAGAATTGGAATAGTGCTGGAAAGCTCAGATTTCAGTTGATGTAATTGGGCTTTAATGGCTTGAATGATTCATAATTCCTTAGCTTGATAGGCTGTTATAAAATTTTAAACATAGGTGTGAATGAAGTTACTTACACTGATAACGTTGTGGGATTACATTAGTGGAAAGCATTGATGTGCCAAGAATTGTTCAAGGAAAAAAATTGCGTAAGATGTTGGTAATATTTGTGTAAACATATTTTGGAGGAAGGTTTGAATGATGATCCTTCTGCATTAGTGTGCTATGAAGTGTTTCTCATCGTGTCGGGGAAGGGGAGGAATCTTCAGTTGATGTAAATTGCTGTACCTGCTGGAAGTCCATGGGACTAGGGCAACCTGCCTCATTTTAGAATGTGTCCCTTTAACTTTTTTTCCTTTTTTTTCTGTAAGCTGTTACTACACTGTTCTGTTTGAAATAATAGCAAGTCCCCATTAATTTTAATTAGCTATAGTAATGAGTTAGTTCTAAAGTGCTACAAAATTATCTGTAATTCAGTGTCTAATTTATCTCCTACTTTGGGTATTTAATCTTTTCCAAAAATTCTTCTCCTGAAGATTGATGAGATGTTTGATCTGTCTTGATTCAAGCTTGTTTACTTCTATGTTTGTAAGAGTAGCTCATCAGCTTTTATTCCTTTATCAAGTAACTCCTGTGATGTTAATGGTGCTTTACGGATTTGGGTCACATTTCATCATTTGCATTTAGGTTGAAGGAAGAGGTAAAAGCAAAAGACTCTTAGCAGGACTGCTATATGCTTAGAATAAATAAGACTACAGAATACTGAATGATAGCCATTGCATTATAGGACTCCTATTGTTTCTAGAGCTTTGCAACCTGTTTGTGTTCTTAACTGATACACTCTTATAGTAGCTTCTTACTGATCTTCGCTGTAACTTTTTGAAGGCTTTTGTTTTGTTTTTGTGAGGTCAAGAGTGATACAAATCACTATCTGGAATCTGTTTTTACATCTCTGGCTTTATGTGCACGTCCTGTAGTCATACTTAAAACTTCTACCATTGCTTCGACTTTCTCTGTTCTGAGTCTTTAGGCTCAGTTCACACTGGTACGTGTGACACATTTGAGGCCAGAAAGAGCTGTGATAAGTACGGCTAGTCGTTCCACTTCAGAAGCAGAAGACAGGGCACAGCTTTGCCATCAACTTAAAGTAATTGAAGGCTGTTGTTGCTGTCTCCTTGACCACATGCTCCTCTGGAGAGCTGGTTTTGGCATCACCTGTGGTTGCTCACAGGTGATGGTGCAGGGGAGCACTTGGAAGTGTATTTGGGAGGGAATGCTGGACCATTTCTCTAGGCAGCAGCTTGCTCCTAGTTTGGTTAACACCAACTGTGAAACCTCATCTGCGGTATTCTTTCAGGCAGCATTTAAACTTCGTTTTTCCCCCCAATCTGGACTTGGGTTATTTAAAACTTCAAGAACAACACCTTATGTGATTAGTGCCTTATACTCTCCTTGAAACCATGGTTGTCTTGGCCTACACTACTGCTGCTTCTGGTCTGGGTTCTCCTTTTGCCAACTGCAAAAACTGTGTTTGAAACTGCCTGCCTGCACAGTTGCTGTGAAACTCTGCCTACAGTGAGGTATGATCCTGACCAGCTGTGAGTTGGCCAGAACCAGCTGTACCACCAGTCCCTCAGCCCCAGCAGCCTTTGCAGGTGTGCTGGGTTAGCATCAGAGAGGTTTTATTGAAATTGCTTCTTCACTCATCCTGGCAGTGCTACTTTTAAATGTGAATGCAGTATAGGTGTATTTATGCTGTTCAAAAAACCACTTCTCCATTGTGGCTTGTTTTGGTTCAGGTAAAAAATAGTAAGCTGCATGTGAGAAAAGACATCTTTTACTGGCAAACCTGCACCTGCCACTTTAGTGTTCATACTAGTTTAGCTGTCTGTGTTAGTCATCTCCTCAAATAAACCTTTACCACCAAAACCAAAATCCACACTGACAAATTAGCCTTTCTAGTTTAGATAAGGTCATATGTATGTGGAAAACATTTTCAGGTGAAAATGAAAAATACATGTAATGGCTTCAGTCAGCTGTCTTTCAGACCTTCTGATATAGTTACTCAAGGTGTCATATGAGAAACAGGCAAGGGTTCCCACCTTTCTGCCCCCAGTTCTCGTTTGAATTTAGTGATTATAGGAGGATTCAGTAAGTAACTGACTCCAAGAGAAGGAAACATCAGTTTCCCTGAAACATTTC